>NW_008682764.1:0-9810 GCF_000695815.1 Acanthisitta chloris
ACATATATTACTGCATGATTACCCACAAAACTTTCACTCTTTTTCATCACCTACTACTTGGATGCCCTATGGGAAAAGGCTATTATTTACAGCAGTTTGTTACTCCCAGGATCCCAGAAATAATGTGGTGAAATTCCTCCCAAATACACAATTCTATGAAGAGAACTTGAAAACTGTTTCCTACACTGATAGTTTCTAAAGACAAACAAACAAAACCAAACAAAAAAAACACAAAACACAACCCCAAAACGCCAAACGCCTCTTCCAGCCAGAGAAACCAAATATTCTGCTTCCCAGTGGTCAAGTAACACAGGTCTGTGTGCTCAACAGGCAAGGTGCCAACCAAACTCTGACACTAAAATAGACTTATTCCTCTATCAGCCTCCCTGGCCAGAAAGTATCTTGACACTGGAGTGGATTTGAAGCAGGTCACGCTTCACCCCAGAAATCTTTTCTCAGCTCCTGGGACTGGCTGGAGTCAGACTGTTGACTTTCTGCTGCTGTAGCCTTCCCATTAGGTGATCCAGAAGAGACTTGCTATTTGATCCCTTTTCAGTTATTTCACTTTTACCACCTTTTATTGACTTCCACCAGAATAAATTAAAAAAATAATATCCTTTACTCAGAAAGCAAACATGGGGTAGAGGGGGAAGAAGAGAAGAGAACAGCAAATGAAAGTCATTCCAGTTCTCCTCACCCAATCACTTGAAAACAGTTAGCTATTTTTGGCAGGCTCTGAACGTTCAGTCACTGGTATGCAAGATGAGATGTAAACGTAAAGCAGAGCACATGACAAACCTGCACTGATTGTACATCAGTATGGCTGCAGAGACCTTTCTCCTCTTTACAGTCAGCAGAAATACTACTGGAACATCTGCAGCGTGGGGTGGGAGGGAGCACCTGCACTACATGATGGTCTCAATTACAAATCATGATTCCTCCAGGAAATGCATACATCTGTAATTCCCACCAATACTACAACGCCCAAAAATACCACCACATCTTTGTTTCACTAGGAAAGACTTTCACGGTTCAGGCATTCCAACTTTGCACCCCACCAGAAGTGACAATGGCTTGCAGTGGCAATTGGCTCCATCATAGTTTCTTATTCTCTTGCAGCGCTCGGAGGAACAAAGTATAAGTGACAGCAGCTCAGAACACTGTGTATAATTACAATTAAAAAATTTATCATTTTCTAGGCAGCACTGTAGCACAGCTTGGACAAAATGAGATATAAGAGCAACATAAGAAATTCGTATGTCTATTGAACATAAAAGATAGCTGTTCAGAACTTCACAGCAGATGTAAAATCCAAAGGAAAAATATTTTTATGTAAGCAATTGTCAATTATGTAAGTTGACAACGTGTGGAAGTAAATCCAGTTGACAGCACGTTGACAACGTGTGGAAGTAAATCCAGTCTAAGCTACCTGAACATTGTGGCCGGCACTTAAGAGCTGCAAGGGGAGGAAAAAAATAAAAGGTACCTACTATCTTCTTGGTAACTTCTCAAAAAATGGCTGAAAACACAAAATCAGAAAGCTCTCCCTCCACTTGTGTGTCTGCTGGGCAGGTCTGAGTGCGTGAGGTCATGTGCACTGCAGATCACTCGGAACCCATTCTACATTACTCCCTTCTCTTACCAGCTCACTTACATGACCATCTCATGTTAGCTTTCCTCTCCAGTTCTTTCATACTTTCTTTGCATTGTATCTTATTTTATGCAAGACAAAATATCCTGCACATTATCCTTCTATTTAATGAAAATCAGAAATTTCTAAAATTTGAGGAAAAAGACATCTACCATGGAAGAGGAAAAACTCTGAGAATTCCTGGATCCCCAGGAGAATTCTGGAGCTCCCTTCCAGCCTGGACCATTCGCAGTTACGGTGGTCAGGCTCTGGAACAGGTTGCCCAGGGAGGTGGTGAAACACTATCCCTAGAAGTGTTTAAGAGGCATCTGGATCTGAGGCTGGGGAATATGGTTTAGGGCTTGCAGCAGAGTGGCAGGTTAATGATTGGACTCAATGACCT
The DNA here is from genome assembly GCF_000695815.1 of Acanthisitta chloris. Taxonomy (NCBI): domain Eukaryota; kingdom Metazoa; phylum Chordata; class Aves; order Passeriformes; family Acanthisittidae; genus Acanthisitta; species Acanthisitta chloris. Next base: position 2,034 of record NW_008682764.1, read on the forward strand.
TAGAAGTCTTCTCCAACCTTGATGATTCTGTGATTCCATAAGCAAAATGAACAGAAAGATCAAACAAAACCAGCTTAGTGTTAATTACCACTGGATGTGAATATTCCGGCTATGGGGGGCTTAAACTGAATGAATAAAACCTTCGTGAATCTACTGGAACCACAGAGCTGACAGACATCAGCTCCTCCTCTGTCCCAGGAGCTGCAGCCCCCAGTGAAACCACTGACACACAGGAATGGCTGAATGCTTCCAGGAGGAAGAAGGAATTTTCTAATTCCTTTCCCTTGGCTCATTATAACAAGAAGTGCCATTAGTCTATTACCTTCACCACCAGACACCTTCACCACTGAGCCACCTGCCCTCACTATCACCACACCACTGTGCATGCTGCACTGTGTGTTGGTACCCAGGTATCATCATCAGGAACCTTTATGAGGTGAGAATGGAACTGCCCTGAGCTAGTTACAGCAGGTTCCAGACAGTTATAGAAGGTTCCACAAAGACCTCACTGAAGCTGGCAGTGGCACTGGTGGCACCTCTGGGAAAGCATGTTGGAAAAAAATACTGTTGGGCAAGGAGGAGTGAGCAGAAAACCAGTCAGAACAGCTCTGGGAGCACTAGGACCAGCAGAGGAGGAGCTGCTCTAGGCCTAGAGCCTGTGATCTCCCCACATAGGGAACAGGTGGAGGACACCAAGCTAGATCAGGGGAATATGCCTCAGGGAATCACAGCCTGTGGAGAGCCTGCACTGGAGCAGGTTTATCCTGATGGACTTCAGCTCATGGGAAGGGCCCACAATGGAGCAGAGGAAGAGTGTGAGGGGGAAGGAGTGGCAAAGGAGAGTTCCCATGGACCAACCACAACCCCCATCCCTGCCACACTGCTGGGGCAGAGGTGCAGGAGTTGGGAATGGAGGAGTGAAGAGGACCCTGGGCAAAAGCAGGAGGAGAAGGAAAGGTGTTTGAGTTACTGTCTTTACTTCTCATCATTCAACTCTATTTAATCAGGAGCTTTTCCCAAGTCAAGGTTGTTTTGCACCAATGATAGTAATCAGTAAATGATCTCCCCATCTTTATCATCTTGACCCATGAGCTTTTCTGTCTTGTTTTCTCCCTCTATCCTGTTGAGAAGGATGAGCAAGAGAGTGCTGGGTAACCAAGGTCAACCCACCACATGAGTATTTCTCCTCTTAACACAGTATGTTTTAAGGGGATGGATGAGGAAGATTAGAAGAACAATCAGGTGGATATTGCCACTACTGCTGATGAAATCCCACCCCTACAATGCCAGTCTCAGTTGTTACAGTTTACACAAAGAGGGATACAGAAGCCCACCAGAGCATACAGCACTGCTACTGGAACCTCTGTGATGACATCTAAGAGTGATGAAGCTGTCACTTTACAAAAACCAGAAAAAGCCTGTGGAACACTCAAGTCAGATGAGGATTACATGATGTATAACTCTAACCTGATCCCACTAAGACAAAAGAAATTCATCCTAAATTGGGTGGTAAATAAAAGCACATGTATCAGAAATATCAAACGCTGGTTAAACAATTTATTCTTAAAGCAACCAACAGAGCCTTAGATCAATTATGTCAAGCCCCAGATGAAAAACATTTAGAGATTACTTGGGCCACAGAACACAGTGATCTCTATGAATACACCTTCATTTCAGCTGCAATCACAACCACAGCAAAGGCAATGAACCACTACTAGTTGAGATTTAGTCAATCTTGAATGGTGTATGTGTAATGCAACCTAGACCAATGGTAATTCGATTGCTATTTCAGGAATATCTCTTCTTCCCACTTCATTTCTGTCCCTCTGCTCCCTCCCACCTCAGAGTGATGCTCTAATTATTGAAACAACGTAAGCGGTGTTCAATCCATGCCAGCCCTCTCTTCCTTTAGCACTGACCTTGCCTTATACATCACTCTCACAAAACTAATTAAGTGGAGAACAGTCTCGCTTTACACTCTCTTCATGAAAAGAACTGGATTGTTACCTGCCTGAGGGTGCAATTCAAATTATTTTCGCCTTCATTTCTCTCAGCAAAACAATACAAATATTGAGAAAGAAACCAGACCAGGCAATTCAAGGAAATCCTCTACCCAAGATATCACACACAAAAACAAAAGTATTATTGTAAATAACATACTCCTTTAGTTGTTTCATTTTGTTTTTTGAAATATGTCTTTTCACGTAAGCTTGGCCAAGACATGTTTTGGGAAAAACAGGGAATTTCATTAGGTCAAAAGATGTAGTTAAGGAAAGAAAAACACTGTTTGGGGTACACAGTCCCTAAGCCAGACTCAATTAAGAGGGATCCAGGTGGCTAAAACTCAGTCCCACAAAATAGATCTGACACCACTGAACCTGTGAAAGCATCCAGCAATCAACAGGGCAGTCCCTCTCCAGTGTACATAAACACAAAAAGCATGGTCTGAAAATGCTCAGCTGTAGGTTGTCTAAGATATGAAGCTTGTCCTCCCAGATTTACAAATGTTTTGTTCGTACACAGGACTGACCACACATCTAGATTCACAGAGGATTTTACAAAAGTATGAATTCACTGCTTGCAGGGAGGAAACAGAGGAACAGGATTTGTCATGCCTTCGCTCCTGAGGAAGTGGTTCATATAACTCTGGAGCCATCTCTTTTTCCTCAACACACTATAGCAATAGCACACAATGAGGAACAGAAGAAAATTAACATTCATTTGACCCAAGGCTACACTGCAGCACAGAATTCCCAAAGCGTAGGGGTAAGACCAGTGCCTTGCAGGAAATCACAGTACATGGCACAAATACATTTAATGACAAGTCTCCAGCATATTGTGGGTGGCCACAGACCGGAGACGCCAGAAGCCTGAGAAGTACAAATTCTTATGCATCTGCTGTGGATGCTAGTAGTCACCCCTTTGCAGCCCCCTGCAATGCTTTGTGGGGCTATTCATCCTCCAGGCTTCATCTGCCTATGAGTTTTTCCTTTGAAGGTCAGATTTGGCATCTGCCAAGAAGCAACTATTAGTAAGTTCTCCTCTAGAAGCAAAAAAAAAAAAAAAGGATGACTGTCTCTTACTACCTTCCATACAACATGAGATCTCTGGCATGGAGTGCAGCCATATGAGAACTGACACTATCACAAACACCAGAGTTTGGAGCTTGACCCTGAAAATCCTGCCTTACTGTGGATTTCTTCAGCTAGCACCCAAAACCATGACAGAGCATTGGCATGAACGTGATAGCATCTTGATCTCAAGGCCACTTCCATCATTTAAATGCTGGTGTTTTGCCAACATATGTGAGGGACCACTGTCTTGGGATTTAGAGAGAAGCATGTTTCTTTTATAAATTTATCTTGTATAAAGAGTTACTGTAGTTTGTGGTACCAAAACCAGTCACAGATAATGAGTCATAACAGGAGGTAGTTACTGTAAATATTCCAAGCATGGGCACATTAACAACCACCCACTAATCAGAGGCAATGCCACGGGCAGACACAGAGAACTCCCACTGGTGTCAATGGGAATTTTGAATGGACCAGGACCTCAGCCAAGCGCTGAGTATCTATTGTAACCTGCAGCATTAATATCCAGGATGGGGTGGGTCATGCCTCAGATTTTGGCTGTCGCTTTCCAGGGGGTGATGCAGGCATCTATTCAAAGTGGATCTGCAATCTCAAATTTCAGACACAAGGCACAGAGATTTCTAGTGTGAAGTGAACAAAACAAAAGCATCGAGTTTAATTACTCATTCTTTAGTGTCATTAAATGTTTATAATACAAACACAAGCTCTGATACATAAGTCAATAGCACCAAATGACCACAATAAGACCCAATTTACTGCTGGCAAACATGTGCCTGAACAGAGACTCAAGTTCATATGCCAAAACGCAGCTGCTGGTGAAGTTTGGTGAGGCTTTTTGTCTGACATGCAAAAGAATTTGCACCCAAATTTCTGATGAAAAGACAAAGAAGTGCCCTACCTCCCATCTGAGCTGGTCAAGCAGCAGCTGAGGCTGCTAGCACTGTGCTCCCTTCCCCCTTCTCACGCGGGTCTGCACTTGCTGCTAATTTTGATTCAGTGGACTCAGACCAAGACGTGGTCAGTTTACATGCTGCTCTTCTTCAGTCCCTGAAGTAAGTTACTTTCTCATGATTCAGTACTATAGAAATATAACTGTTGAGATCAGCTTCTTTATTTTTGTCAGCTTTTCTCCAGACCTTTCAATCATAAGCTGCATTATACTACATTCCCATAAAGACAGGAAAAGCAGTAATAGATACCTCAAAATTCTGGCTTCTATTTTTCCTGCCAAGTGATTTTCTAAGTGCTTTGTTTTCTGCTGTCACAAAATTAGAATAGTACCTGTACTTCCAAAGTCTTCACTGTTACTGTCACTATTTCAATACGCTCATCTCAGATTAGAAGCTTTCAGCTTTGAAAATACTATTTTTCTTTCTGGAGAAGAAAATAGACTCTGCATTTTCTCACTGCTTATGGCTGAGGTTATCAGACTTCTGCACAAAGCTATCAAAGTTTCTGGTGACAGCATGGTGACAGTAAAAGACCCCTCCTGCGTCTGCCTTGCTGGGGAAGCCAACAGTACATAATCCCACTGGTAAAAAGAAAAACAAATGAAGATTAATCCATTCCTCAGATTTAGTTTCAGTCTCTTGCCTTTCCTTGGAGGAGTCACACAAATTGCAGAGCAGCCTCTGGAAAAAGTCTGGTTGTAATACCAGACAGCATGAGCTCTTTAAGGCCCAGATCCAAAGTACAGGGATTTCAACATGTCTCAGCACCCTTTCTAGTGCCCCATATTCTCTTACTGTCCCATGCCTCACCCCCAAATAAAAGGTTAACAAATATTTCATTCAAAATAGGTTGGCTTGATACAGCCCCAAGGATCACTGGGGACACTCTGTATACAGTTCTCAAAGTGCAAAGCAAAACCTTTTGGAGGAAAAACTGGGGAAAGTCACCTGTCGTGCCACACATGTGGCTCTCCACACACCAGCTACGTGGCAGGAAAATAACCTGGCTGATGGGAAGTGCACTGCTGCCTATAGGAATGTACCCAGGAGCATTTTCTGAGCACGTAACTACCACAGAAGAGTTGTTACCGACCATTAGATGACCACTGCAGGATGCTGAGCTGTTGTTACACATTTCCCCATACTTCTGCTTAACCCCAGAGAGAGTCGCAAGTGAGGAGAGACACAGAACCTGTCCCGTGCTTGAAACCACCAACACAGAGGGGACAAGGCTGCTCTTCAGAACAAGCTCTTTGCTACCACAAACACCCACCACCCTGGAGCAGCAACAGGGCTTCCAGACTACCTATATAAAACAGCTTGGAGAATACCTGGCTTATTGCATCCTGCACCTCCCTAACACTCACACAGCTGAAAATAGCGAGGAAAATAAAAAAATAAAAAAAAAAAAAAAAAAAATCAATGCAATAATCTGATGGGTATACACTCAGAGTAAACGCAGCATCTTGCAGAAAGTAAAGGTACACATCCCTGACTTCATTATGTTAATCCATGAGCTTTATTTAGATTGGGATAGTTAATTCTCAAACATCCAAAGCCAGTTTTAAAAGCAGCCAAATTCTGGGCAAAACAGTGATCATTGGGTTTTCTAGGCAGGACTTATAAGCAGGGCCAACAGACTCTGAAGCAAGCATTTACTTCCCTCTTTGGTTTCAGGAAAGATGTGAAAAAACCTCAATTATTTAATTAAAAATAGATTTTGGTACTTCTGTTACACCTGCACAACTCCACTGACACCACTACAGTTCTTTGCAAGAGAGGCCATTTAACTGAAAAGACCCATTGCAAAACAGTAAGTACATGTTCTGGATAGTACTGATCCCTACCAAAATCCATGGTCTTTCAAAGCTCTGGATAAATCAGGTTTTTCTACAAAGATCCAACCCAAAAACTGATTGTAGAAAGTGCTATTCAACAACTTGCACCTTACATTTGGGCTGAATATGACCCTCTCAAACTTCTATAAAAAACTACAGCAAAGTCTCATCTCATGCACAACCCTGTAATGCATAAGAAGCTTCAGGAGTAAGAAAAGCTGACACTGCTCTTGCTAACAAAGTAGTCCGCATTTATTAAGCAAATATAACCCTGGGACACTATGTTATTAAATGTACATCATATATAGAATATGGAGAAAGTGAAAATATCACCACAATAAGATACTCTTATATTAAACAAGATTATATTGCTCTTTGAAAGAAGAGTTAACTAACTCAAAACCATAGAGCCTTCTGTCAGGACTGAAGTATACTCAGTGCCAAAGTACAGCTGCAGAAAAAAGCAGGACATGGTACCACATCCTTTCCAGACAAATTACTGTTTTATTGTTTAAAAAAAACTCCAAAACCTGAAAAAAAAAAAAAAAATCAAACAAAAAACATCCAGCACAGCCTGTTTTTACTATGGATAGATCCAAATTAAACATTCCCATTAAGAGCAATAATATTCACAATCACGAAAAGAAAATTTAGGTGGTTCAGAGGAAAAAAATTTCCTATTTCAGTCTAGAACAAGAGGCTAAAGAAGGCCATACAAGCCTATACATTAACTGGTAAATACTACCTCCTTATCACTGTACCTGGACCCTTCCTAAAAGCATATTTCACAGACCGTAACCATCACTCACTTTTCTAAGCTGTACCAAACCACCTCATACATGTACTGGCTCCTCCTGCTGTATCTAAAACTGCCTCTTTACTTGGTGATAACAGAGAAAGTTTTTCATACAAGCTCAAAAAGCGTGGTAGCGTCTCCTGGAAGCAGAGTATCAGCATCAACTGTTTTTTCTTGGGAGTCTTAGAATATACACCTTCTGATACACTGTCACCACAGGAATCAAAGCCTCACAGTATCTAAGTCATTACTGACTTGTTACCAGCAGATACAAATGCCTTTGTCCCAGTATTTTGAGATATACGTATATCCCAAAACCTGTACACAGGTGATTTCAAACATGAAGTTAATGTTATTAAAACTTGCAATCATAGCACAAAATGGAATATGTAAGTCTGAGTAAAAAAGAAAACAAGCTTTCAAGCAAACATAGTGCGAGTATGGCAAATTCTTTTTGTTTAGGATTCTAACAGTTCTAAATCATGCAAAATAAATCCTCATAAAGGCGGGAATCTTTTGTTCTGCATTGCTTAATAAATTATTTAAAGAGCAATTTCGTGAATAAGGAAACCTTAAAAAAAAAAACCAAAACCAACTCAACTTCAAAGAAGATAATGTAAAGGCAAAAACATTTATCTAGAAAAAGGTTTTGCAAAGCAGCTGAGTGGTGAACTTGATTGTGCTGTTGCAAAAAATAAAAAGTATCAGATACAAAAGCTATGGAGATAAGACAGAAGAACATAGTAAGAACTGGAAAGACAGAGTTGGGGGGAAACACATTTAAAAAAAAAAATAAAGGGTCTCAAAAGTGTTAAGCACAAAGTTTCAAAATCAAGAAATCAAAAAGTTCCTTATAAAGAACAGAAAGGATTAATTGCTTTGATTTGGCCTCTCAGGCCTCTAAAAAAGTAAATGACAGACAAGCACTCACTACGTTTTATAAAAGTAGTGCATGTAAGGAGCAGTTTTCCCCTCTTTCGAGGAGGCTCAGCCCATACCCCTCACTGGGTACCCCCCAGCAGCACCAGCCTGCCCCCCTGATGGCCTCTGGAGACGACACAGCGACTGATGGACGAGCACACAGGAACACCACTCCGGAGG
>NW_008682765.1:0-203 GCF_000695815.1 Acanthisitta chloris
TTACCGCAGCCTGAGCTCATCATGAAGGTAAAACACTCGCTTATGTGCTTGGGAAGGGAAAGGAGGGAGGGTCGCGCGGAGAAACGCTGTCCTGCCCGTCTGTCCCGAGCCCCGTGCGAGGCTCGGTGCTGGTGCGGATCCAGACTGCGGTCTGCTTCGCCCCCACTGCCGTGCATGTGCCGGAGCCGTGGCTCGCTGGCTGG
>NW_008682765.1:226-15529 GCF_000695815.1 Acanthisitta chloris
CGTGCGCTGGGGGAAGCTGCGAGTTCCCTGGGCGCAGAAACATTGTTTGCGGGAGAATGAGGACATGGCTGCCTGGGCTGAGCTGGCTTCGTGGTGGAGTGGGGGACAGTCACCCTGCTCGAGAAAGTAACGATGCGGGGGGAACGCTGGCTCTGCAGCCCTGTTTACTTGAATACAGGGCAGATCTACTTACTTTCTATTCGTTAATGGGAGTTTTGTTGAATGAACGATGTCGGTGTGGTTGGGGAGGGTGCGTGTAAGAGGTTGTCTGCAGTGAAATGATTGCTGTAAGGTGTGGAAAGGTTTGCAAACAGGTTCCAATTTCTTTTGAGTGCTGTGTAGTAGCCATGTACCTCCCTGTCGTTCGTTTTGCTTCTCTTAGACCTTTTTAGACTATTTATGTTTAATATATTGTGCAAGTTTTATAGATAAAAAATCGTGTTGGTGGAATGGAATGATTTCTCCTGTGTGCAGCAAAGATCTGTGTACCTAAAAGTAGTTTTTAACAACTGGGTTTGTTAGTTTTATTTATCATTTTGCTGATCATTTTGCTCAAACTGCCATTTATGTTACCATGACCCCTGGGTAATTCAGCTCCTGGTCCTGCTGGGCAGCAGTAAATCTCATTGCAAAATAGTGTGAATCTTAGAAAAACCCAGTAGTTAGGAACCTGTGATACAGCAATTCCCCGGTATTTGTTAATAAAACCAGCAGTCTGTGTGTGGGGTCTTGCACTTCCCGAGTTGTGCCTACTGTCTGTGAATGAGTATTATGTAAAACGTGTATCTAGTACTCTATTCACTGCTGGAAATGGGAGATGATACAGACTGTTTTAATTTCTAGATTGATCTGAGTTGCTGAGCAGCAAAGTCTTTCTGTATAGCTGTTAAAGGTTTAGCATGTTTCTTTTTCTCTTTTTTTTTTTACTTTGGTGACTTAATGGCAGTATCTTTTTTTAAATTGTTTTAATTGCCCTCCCTGTGATCTTTCTTTAACAAATAAGATCTAAAATACTGCACATGAGTATCTTATTAAAAGTAAACTGTTTATGAATTTACAACAACAGGCTGGTGAGGTAGTGCGATAGGGAGCTTTCCAAACGTGGCTCATTGCCTGGTGGGAATGCAGGAGATGGAAGCAAGATAAATAGGAGGCAGTATAGGGAGGGTTTTTTTCCCCGAGAAGGAAAAAAACACTTCCTTAAATGACAGTTAAATTTACATGCATTTCTAATAATCTTTTTCCCTGTAAACAAATCTTACAGTTGCCATAGAGATTAGGTTCAGATGCTGTGGTTTTAGAGCCGTATTAATATGTAGATAGACAGCTGGGAGCATGAGGAGGTCAGATCACAAGTGGAACGCAAAGTGTTCTGTGAAATAGTGATACAGATCCACTTCAGGCCGAATTGAACGTATAACAGATGATTAAATTTAAAGTAGCAAACACAGAAACCTGTTAATAGAGCCATATTTTTTAAAAAAAGCTCATGGCTTAGTCAGTCTTCGATAAGTCTTGTGCTACTATTGCATGTTTATTTTTAAAATCTGGATGAATTCTGTCAGAGTGTTCAAGTGATAAGTTTAAGTCTGTAATTTTTGCAGTTTGTGTCTGTGTAGTGTTAAACTTCCGTATGCTCGAGATCACTGCCAGTACTTTATTTACTGTGCCCTGCAGTGTTAAGGGAGGTTAATCTGTAAGTCATTACATTGAAGCTTTAGCTATTACATTGAAACTTTTAACAGAATGGTGGCTCAAAAGAAATTTCTAAGACTCAACAGCCTAACAGTGACTGGAGGAGTAATACAGTGCACCAGTCTTTCTGGCTGGCTTAAATTTGTAATTTATTAGCTAAGCTTACAAGGGTACAAGTTAGTCCAATAAGAAGCAGTAAGGGAGAGTGCTTAAGAGAATTATTAGCTTTCTGTTTGTAATGCTACAAGGTAACATTGACTATACCAGACCAAAATACTGTTTAAGTATGACCGTGTGTTTCTGTGCATTTATTTTGTGAGTTATCAAAAGAGTATGCCTCAAGGACACTTCAGCATGTAGAGGATTTAATGTTTTAAGGCCTAGCCTTACTTTGAGTCTGCTGACTGCAGACTTGCTGCTGACTGCACGATTGAGGCTTCTGTTTTGATTTATGCCTGGGTCATTCTTTCAGGTGCAGAGGGTTGTGTGTCCTGGTGCACAGAGCATTAGATCTGGATTCCTTGTTGGGATCCTTGACTCTTTAGGTGAACTTGGAACAACTGATTTAGCTTTACTGGCTTTTTTTTCCTGTCTGTGTAGTATGGATAGAATGTTTATTGTTCTTTTGTAAAAGACAGGTATATTTAGGAAGAACACCAAGTTGTATTGATAGAAAATTGTAAGTCACTCATGCTTTTGCGTTTTGGAACCCTGTGAGACAAGAGAGGTGTGCTGCCTGCGAAGAGATCACCACAGCCAAGGCTATTGCCATGATTGTTCTCCCCGTACTAGCCCAACTTAATCCAAGGAAATAAAGTCCCTTGTATAAACTAGTCACTTCAGCCTATTAAGTCATCCTCTGGTGGACTGTGAAGACCACTTAAAAACAGCCTTGAAATAGGTCTTGCAAGAAGTATTCAAGTCTTAACACAGTTGTGCTCATTATGGTGATGTTCTACTCAATCAGGCTTTTTGCTGTATTGAATGACCTCTGATACTTAATACAGTTGCATAGATAATGGCTAGGATTGCTTGCATGTTGTAGTGAAGTTTTCTTTGTTTAATTTAGGCACCTTTTGCATAAGGTCTTTTTGCATTAAGTATGCTTTGGAAGCACGTAGAATCTGATGATTTAAAGTCTAATTACATGCCATCAAATTACTACTTAGTAAGTAGGTAGCAATATATTAAAAAATTTTATTATGGCTTGTTTTAATTTTTTTTTCCTCAAAGTCAGGAAATGAACTCCAGGAAAGCAGAGTCTCTGCTTTTAAGGAAAGAAACAAACACAAGCTTGGTATCACTGATGATTTGTACTAGGAGCTATTTTAAATGCTCCCGAGATTTTTAATATGTATCACGGCATTTGCTTGATATTTAAATATGTGAACGAAGGTAATATACCCACTGTAGTTAAAAAGTTCACTGCTGACTGGGGATGAAAATAGTGGATATCCCAGGAGCTAGAGGAATGCTTTATGAATTAAGGGACCTGAAATAATTGTTTAAATGCTTTGATGCTATTCGCATGATGCTTTTCAGTCGGTAAAATATGAAATATTTAATGGTTGTAGATATGTCTGTTTGGTGGCCCCAGACATTCCTGAGTGCTTGCTCAAAGCTGCCACACTAACAGATGAAGTACAGCTTATGGTAGATTTTGTGTTTCGTTTTTAATTCATCCTGAGTTTACGTGTTAGTTTCAATAGTCTTTCCTAGTGATTTCTCTAGCTCCCCACAGGGACCAGTGGTGCACACTGATGCTGTAGCTGCTTTCCCTTAAAGCGCATCCGAGTGCTGCTCGCGTTCTCTGCCAATGTGGCAGAGGACAGAAGTGAAATACCTAGTAACCACTTCAGCCACTAGTTTGCAACTTCTAGCACAAGTCAGTTGAAAAGTCCCATTGCTCTTATGCAGGCTGGAAACCAGTCATGGAATGTAGTGACCTTTCACTATCTGGGTAGCTGTTTGAATTACAGGAGAAATGGAGATTTATCAAGGACTAGTACCATTAGAGTAGTGTCTGAAATGGGGGCAGGAGAACAGGTAAGTCTTCAGATATGGTTCCCCCCATAAGTTGTTTTTGCATTATGAAAAATGATTTTCTTAAATTCTTTCCTGATGTTCCAGTTTGAACAAGTGATCAGAGGCAGTTATTGACTTCCTCATGCTTGCATAATTATGTAGAAAGGAAAGCAAACACCACTTGCACTAAGCAATTACCAGTCATGTTGGAATAATCTATGTTATTTTGAAATTGGTTATTTGCACTTTTAAAATGCCAATCTTTGTATATTTTACAGTGGCTGAACAACATGGAAGCCTTGAATTTAAATCTGCATGTGTAGTATGTGACTGTGAATAGTTGTGTTGGTTGATAAGTACTCAAAGTTAATTAGACCACGTAGTGGAAAAAAGGTTGGATTAGACTGAGGAGACTGAAATTGTGATAAACTAGGAGCATTAGAAAAGTGAAGTTGCCTGTATGATTATCTTCAAAGTTGGTGAAGCATTTTTGGATCAATGCTCTCATGTCAGCATAAACTATTACATCAGCACACTGTCTAAGAAAAATGTCAGCAGACAGAATAAGGAATGTGCCTGTCTTCACCTGGGCACTGAGAGGGTTAGTCAGTTCACTTCGTAATCCCAAACAAGTGTTGTGTACATGTAGTGCAGAAGCATCCTGTGATACACATTGCATGTCTGTGTTTTCAGAGAAATTCTGCATTGTAGTTGAAAAGTCTTTTGAAACGAAGTGCAATGGTTTTGAGATACTAAGCTTTACAATCACTGTCAAACACTCTGAATGCTTTGCTGGTCATGTAAACTGAAAAATAAGGGCTAACTTTGAGAAAGGTGGAAATGACATTGTTGGTTTCCAGTTTTTGTTTAAATATTAGATACACATTTTCCTTAGAAATGTATGTTTTTATAATAGGCTGAAAAATAAAAAGGAGTCTGAGGTTTCCTCATTGGAACAAGATAACAATTTTTGTAGGAAAATCTAGAGGTTAAATTTACTTGGCATCCTAATGTGCTTCAGAGCCTTCTGAATACTGGATTATTTATCTGTTCATACTTACTTGAAAGTAGTTAACCTACTTTCTGTTCACTACCTGTTGTGAAATGCAACAGTAGTTTCTCTGCATTTCTGCTTGCTATAATAGGCAGCTGTTTCTACAGAAGTGTACAAAGCTGAAAAACATGGAGCTTGAACTGGTTTTGCCTTAAATGTGATTCAGGTCACAGTTGAGAAATGTTGTTAAGTCAGGGCTTGTATAGCTGTTTGCTTTTTAGTTGACATGTTTTAGTAACAAATACTGCTTTTCTGCCTCTTCTATTTAGCACTTCCAGTGTTGTCCACTTACGGTGCTTACTACAACTCACTGGATATTTGCTCGGATATGTGCATGGAATGGATTTTAAAGACTTCTAGAAGACTTCAAAAAGCCTCCAGGGAACTAAGGAATATTGTTTAGCCCTATGCATAAACTAAATGTTAGTGATTTAAGATGTGTTAGAATAATTGTTTTAAAAGGTTTTGATGGAAAGTCATAAATCTGAGTAGTTGGGTTTTTTGTTCTTTTTCTTTGTTAACATGGGGTGACCAGATGAGAGGATATTTCAGGGAATTCAAGTATGGAAAAGACAGCAAGGCACTTTGGTATTCTATACTTGACAAGACATCTATTTTCCTTCTGAAGATTAGTTTGAACCAGGGGAGAAATTCAATAAAGCACTATTGTCTTTTTTTTTTTTTTTTTTTGGCTTGGAAGGCAGGCTCTAAAGCAGTCATGACCTGTTTAGCAAGAAGAGTTTGTAAGCAAGCTCTGGAAAGCCAGCTGTGAGACTGTCAGAGCAGGGTGGTGGAGGGTGTTGCCGAGTTACCTGTAGAAAACTAGGACTGAGGTGACTCTGCCTGCATTATGTGTGACCACTGAGCGACAATGACTTCCTGAGTGAATTAAATGAACGTGGGTACTATTTTGAGGGTTTCTCAACCTGTTGGGACTGCTGTGAAGAAAAAGATTCTTATGAGCTAAGCAGAAACATTGTGCTGAACTGTGAGAAGGCATTTTCTTTACTGTGAGGAAAAGCAGGATTCATCTCCAGTTAACCTGGAGTTACTTGTGCCCATGGCTGTTGTCTTTGAGCCTGTACATGGTCTGGAGTGAAGAGGGTAGTCAAGACACCAAAGAAAAGACCTTTTAGCATCCAGAACTTCCAGATTATGTAGTCTTCGATGAAGACTTACACAGATTACCTAAAGGAGTACCTACCCAGAGACAGCATTCATGAGTTATCATTTAAGCTAAGTGTGAACGTAGGTATCTATAGAGCTCTGTTGCAGAGCAGATCACCCAGGTTGGACTAACTGGTGAATAACACTGTTCTTGGACAGAAGGGTGAGTTTGCTGTTCTTCTCATTGTTCAATCCGTTGGTTTGCCCCCAACATCTAGAGCGAATGATTTGGTTTAAGAAGAAGTTTGTCAAATTAAGCTTGCATCGTCATGGAAGAACGCAGTCTTGTCTCCTCCTTCCACTCCCGGCTGTTTATTCTTGTCTTTTGTGCTAGCAGTCATAGAATCATAGAATCAGCCTGGTTTGGAAAGACCTCAAAGATGATCAAGTGCAACCTTACTGTGGTTACTAGACCATGGCACTAAGTGCCATATCCAGTCTCATCTTGAAAACCTCCAGGGACAGTGAATCCACCACCTCCCCGGGCAGCCCATTCCAGTGCCTGATAACTCTCTCTGTAAAAGTCTCTTCCTAATATCTAACCTAAACCTCCCCTGGCAGAGTTTGAGTCTGTGCCCTCTCCTCTTGTCCCTAGATGCCTGTCTACTGCTAGTCAATTTGTGTGGTCCCAGAGTAGATGGAGCCAAACTGAAATTAGGAACAATCAGATAACATACACTCTTCAGTTGCAGCCAGTCCCTATCCTGGCTGATCCCTGGCAGAGGAAGTAAGGAGGCAAAAGCAGAAGTGCAACCAAGACTGATTTGGATTGGTTTAAATTGCTTGTGAACACGCATTCTTCCCCACACCTCTGCCAAGTTAGCAGTCATTAGAGTAAACATTTTGTAAACTCTCTACAGGTGAAATTGCCACAGAGGTTTTTCTGTGCTTGCTTGCTAGCTTGAACACTGGATCTCTCTACAGGCATGAAGTCCACGTTTTCTAGAATGTGTTGAGTGAAAAGATTAAATGGAAATGATGCTGCACCTTGAAGGTGACGATTAAAATTTAATTTTTAATATGATAAACATTGATTTCAGTTTCAAAAGGTGGAGAGGTCTTAAAGAGGAGATTGTATCAGACAAAAAAAGCATTTTTAAATTTTTTTATTAAAGCTATGCTTCCTCTTCTCCCACAAGTTCTTATTCAGTACTTGGAAAGAATACCATTAATAACAATTATGTCTCTTTATCCCTAAGCTAGAGAAAGAGTTGGTATTATAATTTTCTGCAGAAAAGTATTTATAAATACTAGATTTCTATCCTGTAAAGGTGACAAACTTCATGTAACTAATAATTACGTTAATAATATATTCTGACAATAGGTATTTTTACCAATGGGTGGAAGACCTTAGCAATTGCGCAGCCTTTATTCCAAATTAAAACAGGAGGAAATGATAATTTGAGGAGAAATTACATCACTCTTATTTTGATAAGGGAATAGAAGTCAAACTTTTTATTTTTTTTTTTTTTTTTTTATTTTTTTTTTTTTGGTGTGTGTGCTAAGAAGGCCCATGGATTTATGGGTAGACAAGTGGAGACTTGGTGACAGTTGGGTGTTAATGCCAGTTGGAGATGGTACAGTAAGTGTACGACAGTTTCTTCTTATTACCAGAAACTTCATGCAAAAGATTGGATGACATTTGTTACCTACCTTTCCAAGAACTGGGGTTCTCACTGAGCCTTTATCTGTGATCTTTTCCCTCTTCCCTCTTAGATGCCCCTTCTGACTTACTCATCTTCATTGTTTACACAATCCTTCTAAATGGGATTTGGGAAATGGGATTTGACTTGAGCAAAATTCAGAACCAAGAGTATCTGATGCACGGTTTCAGATAGTAATAAATAATGTAGTAGGGAGTAATTTGTTTGGTTTTTTTCACATACTCTTCTGATGTGAAAGAAAATGATGTAGTTTGTGGCAGGGTACCCTGATCGACTGTGATAATTTTTTTGCTTCCTAATTTCAGCTATCCTCTCAACAGCTGATTGCAAGCACTAAATCTCTTGTTTGTACATTCAAAATAGTCCACTTTGTTTTCTTAAAAATAAATGTGGCATACGTTGTTCTAAGATCACACAGAGTACTTTAAATTAATTTAGTATGGTGGAAGATAGACTTTCCAAGATCCTGTAGGAGTGTTTAAAGGAAAGATTAAGCTAACACTCTCTTTGCTAATGCTGTGACACTTAGGTTGATGTAGCTTCTTTTCCTGGGAGAAATAACATGGGGTTGAGACATTTTGGAAATGAGTACGTTATACCAGCGTTTCAGAATTCAGGAATTTGTAATGGAATATATGTTTTCACTTTTTAACTTATTTTTCTGCTCTGCTTATTGAAAGATAGATGTTGCCGTAATAGTAAATGGACGCTAACTTAAATTACATCACTAAAGTTAGAAATAAAATATATATAATTCTTATATCTTTGTGCTTCCATAAATGCATTTTTGAAAACATAACAATAACTTTATAAATTTCCACTTCAATTTCTTCCGAAGGTTGTCCTGCTAGATGTGTGTCAAGGGAGATAGTGAAGTACTTAAGCATAAGTAAGACTGCACTATTGTTTGAAAATTAGAGTATGATATGTACCAGTACCTTGCTGACTGTAACAGAGACAAAATGGAGACAACAATTCAACTTTGAGCCATTTCCATTTTGCAAATGCAGTTTCACTGTGAGGTGCTCTTCCAGAACTGTACAGTGACAATCCACACACACTTAACACATAGGACATGATTTGGGTAACAGTGTAGTGTCTTTGTCTTCTGTGGAATTTCATGCCTATTTTCCTGCAATGCTGGACAATTTAAAATACATTAAGGCTTGGATTCATTCCCTTTACTCACAAATTACTATTGCAGTTCTTACATTCCTGAAAATCAAGTGGAACAAAAGATTCTGTCACCTGATGGTGTACACTATTGGATATATGGGCTGAAACCTGCAAAGAGTCACACTTCAGATACATTCTGATATTCTTGATCCATTTTAGAAGTGGACTGCCAGGGCTGCTGCCAAGTATGTTCCCTGGAATAATTTAACATGAAGTTTCAGAAAGTATTAGTCTGTATACTAGATGTCTGTTTGCAGTAATTCAGTTTTTCTTTGTTGGTAATTCTTTGGCTGTGGAGCTTATACTCTGATTTCAGTTTACTTTGCCTGATTTGAGCCAAAATATTTGGATGGATAAGTTAAACATATTTTACTATATTAAAAAAAGAGCAACTTCTATTCCATACAGTGACTTTTTTTGGATAACAATGTACATATTTATATGTACACTTACTAGTGTAGGATGATTTAGGTGTTGAGATGCAAGTGAAGTGAATGAGCTGCTTTTGTTACAGTCTCTGTATTGAGACACGTTCTCTTTTGATGACAGCATTATAATAATATATCATGCATAGAGAGATAGGTGTATGTCCTGCTATGACAGATTTTGCTCACTGGTGGTAGCATGTAGAGAGCAACTGAAGTGGTTGTAGTTCAGCTTTAAGTGAGTGGAATGTTTTTTGTATCTTCAGTAGCACTGATTTCAGTCGGCCAAAATTATGCTTACTCTGTTTTGCATTAAAATAGAGAACAATCTGACTGTTTCTGACTGGAGTAACTTGCTGTGCAACAGCACTTATTTGAACATTTGAAATGGTATAATAAAATGTTAATTACGGTCTGACAGTGAATATCGAACATAGCATCTATTGTGTGGAATAAAAATAATTCATGATACTTAAGCTGGCCTGATAAAGTTTCTCTAGATACCTATACTGTATTCACTTAGTTTGAGGAAGCAAATCATCTTTTATGAGCTTCTAGAAGTATATACATATTCAAACAAACAGACAAAAGAAAACTGTTAACTTTTGGTACTTGATTCTAGACAAATCCATATACAGTTCCAGAACTTTGCTATCTTCCTGCTGTCGCTGGATATCCATACTATGCTTGTATAGAATTTAACTTGGGAGGGAAGGGAATACACTGCAGCACTTGAATGCAATCTGCAAATGGAACTTGTGTTTACAAGAAAACTTAATCTTAAAGGAACTGCAGCATCTTTTCTTTTGTCTGGTAGTTTTTCTTAATACAGCTTTTGTGTCCACTGAAACAGCATTCCAGCCAAGTACATGAGTGTGTGGGCACATGTGAATTGCTCAGAAGGGCAGTGTGCTCTAGCTGGGTATTTGTCTTCCAGCAGTGGTGATGCACAGTGTTTCTGTGAAAGCCAATATTACAGTGGGCTGATTAGTCATACAGTGGTATTGGAAGATTAGGTTTATCCTTTAAGCTATGTATTTCAGAATTCCTCTTCAATTGTATTCTTAGGCTTAGAGAAAAAAACATTGATCATAAACATATAATTAATTAGAATTTCATTGATGTATGGAGTTGATACTGTAACCTGCTGATTTGACGGAGGCACTGATACTTTATTGGTAGGTACTCTGAGAATGCTGTGTTGTCTTTGGAACCGAAGACCTCTTGGGGTGCCTCTTGTTCAACTTCTGAGAACAGAAGGAGGTTTCATGTGGAAAGTAACAGCAGAATTGTTGACATACAAAAGACTATCAAATAAAACTTACACTTTCTCTTTCACTTTAGTAATCCTAAATGTTACTTTCTGAAAAGAGGCTGAAAAAATGAAGGTTTTAGTATAAGAGGCTTAAAGACTTTTAAGAAAAAAACCCCTGGGCTTTACATAATAGCTTCAGCACACTTGAAAGCAGTGAGTAGACTCTTATATCACCTATGCAACTTGAAAAATTTTATTCTCTGTTCTGTAATGTGGTGAAGAGTTTTGTGGAATCAGAGCAAGGATCTTTATTTAAATAGCCACTCCCTGGAAATGGCTGCCATTAGTCACGGGCTCAGCCAGCTGTAGATGGTTTGTAAACAGGTGCAGCAATGAGTAGCCAAAGAAACCAAAGTATTCTGTGTAGTTAAATTGGATAAAAGGTATGAAACAAGTAGTTTAGGTCCTTTAATTCCTTAAAGTCTGTAAGGTGACCTAGCAGAATACTAACTACTTGTATATTGTTCTCATTCCCTCTATTAGTTAAGTGGCAGTTTTACTTTCTGTGTAGCACACATCTAAAATATGTCTTCATAATTATGCAGCGCTTGACAGATCTCCTCTAAACTTGTCTCCAAATGGGTATTTCTGTTTCCTTCATATCTATGTTACTTTTAATGGTTTCATTCTTGGTTTGCTATGGATGCTGATGGAAAATTCCTGAAAGGGTTTTCAAATAGTAGAACTTAGTTGAGTGAGATAAGCTTGCATCTCTGTCTGAAATAACTGCAGTATAGGTTACATTTAGCCTTTTTCCCCAAAGCCTCCTTTCCCAAACGAAGGTTTAAATACTGAACTCTTGCATATAGGTAGAAGACAACTCTGGGAGATGAAAGCTGTTGTGGAGAGGAACAAAAAAGAGTTATTAGTTTTCTTGTAAGAGCCTTGCTACTGAACATGCAGGAATATTTGGTCAGTTGTATCCTCTGAAAATGCATTGAGATAGGAGAGGAGTTTGCATGTGTGCTTATCATTGTTAGACTTCTACAAGTGAGGAATTGTTTTCCTACAAATTAGGAAACTTGTCAGACTAGCTCACAGAAGAACATTTTGAAAGGAACACTAGTTTTTGTGATGAAAAATGGAAAAAAAGAATTATAGACTTGAAATTACAGTCCTAACTTTTCTTTTTAACCCATGTACAGTTGTACTGAGCTACTTCCTTCAGAACACATAGTCCTGGTATTTATTTCTGTTAATGTGGAAAAAGTGGGATGTACAAGTAAGTTGTTGGTTTTTCACATCTTAGGTAGCAGGGAGAGGATTTACAATTTACTTAATAGAGGAAATATCCATTTGAAAGAAGAGTGTCCTGTGGAAAGTAAGGTTGCCTGGAAGATAATTACATTAGAGAAAACAAAGCTTAATCAATAGTATATTTTGTCACAGCAAGGCGCTTTAAATTTAGCATCACTCATAGCAGCTGAACCAGAAGTTGATTTGAGGTGTGGGTTGCCTTGTGCTGTGATTTGGGAAAGCAGCATTGTGATTTTTGTCCGGATAACTTCAGGTTCACTTACTTGCTGCTTCTCTTGGGAAGTTTACAGTGCAGTGTTGTGCAGAGATATCTGTGCCAGTAGGGGTGTAGTCTCCTTGTCCCCATGATTTATAATTTACTGTAGTTTTTCTCAGGTAGATTATTTGCTGTACTAATTTCTGTGCTGCCCTAGCTAACCAGTGCCCAGCTTAGTTAAGACAACTGTGTGCTGCAAGGATGTGGATATGTGGCAGCAGTGGCCTGATAGGTGCTGGTAAGAAAACATGAGGAGACTTAACCAATTATCTGAGCCTAGAAAAGAAAAAAAAGCAACATTATTTTCTGTTATGTGGTTATAACTGGTTATATAGCCACAGTCTTAACCAGTCAACTCTCTGATCATCTTGACTGGGAGCTTTTTGTAGTCTTAACCAACCATTATATAGTAGTGTCAGACCAAACTTAATTTGAATCGGTTTCTGTGCTGCTTGGATGCTTCTACACAGTGCAAGTGTGTGTATAATAATGCTAATACTTCACTTCTCTTTAACCTTGCTTGTGCCTGTCTCCAAAAGCTGCCTTCTGAGTGTCTTTAATGCAGTGCTGTGTGTTCTGTAGCCTGTTTCTAAGGAGATTTGACAACATAATTAAGACAAGCAAGCTTGTTGTTGATAGCTCTGTTCATTATTCAGGGGCCTATAGCTCCACTAGAATCTTAGGGGGAAAATCAGACCACTGAAAAACTTTGTCTAGTGCAACTCTTCTTTTGCAATTATATCTATTTGCATATACATAGTCTCCTTTTCCTTTGCACATGCAATAGTTGTAGGTGCTTTAAATTTTTATTTTTTCCCTTTCACTTTTTTTACTGGGAGAGGAAGCTGAAGAATTATTTGACTGTTTTCAAAGATGTAATATCTTTCTGTAAAGATAGATCTACATATTTCTATAAAAGAAAGATATGATGCAGATAGATATTTTAATTGTAGTACTATTTACAGGCAGTTCAACTAATGTAATGGTAATTAATTGTTTATTAGGAAGAAGAATCTTCTTCATAGGAAGCTTGGAGAGAAAAATCAATATTTGTTAAGTGTGAAAGGGAAAAAACATACGAAAGGGTGATCTGCAAGACAGTGAAAAATATATCTAGAATGCATCATGTCAAACACATCCCAAAGAGACCAGCGTAGATACACCCGTAAGGGATTATGCTTGTAATTTCTACTTTCTACTGCTGCAAAAGTAATAGTGATCAGGGTAACACTAACTCGAATACACACACACCCCTGAATGCATATGTATGTATCTTAATATCTAGGAATTACCTACAGTTCTTTAAAAAGTTCACTTTGTTAACTAACCTGCCTTTGAATTTCATTCCAGTTCTATTCTATGTTTCACATGCATAATTGTGGCATAGGGATTTCCAGGAAAGCCAAATATAAAGGGCTAACTATTTTTAAGCCAAAATATTGCACTCTTAGTCTATTAGTTGTTTTATCCAAATGAGATGTGTTTTGTTAGCTCTTGTGTAATGTTTTCCCCTGGAGACTAAAGATAGGTTACTGGTGAGGAATAAACAGCTAGTCTGGACCGTGAGTGAAGATCTGCCTAAATGTTCCCAGTAAGGATTCACTTACACTAAAACCTAAGGAAAAGTCTAGGGATTAGTGTATATCTAGTTGAATTCAAGCATTGTCCAAAACCCCAAACATATGAAAAATGCTTGAGTTTGCAAAATGAGCCTTAAAAGTTATTGCTGCCACTGAACTAAAAAGGAAGACAGACTGTTGGTCTGTGCATGCTAAGTCTCCTGAAGCCAGCAGAGAAATTTGAGGATAGTCCTGCAGAGAAAGTTGGAAAGTGAAGGAGAGCCTGGTTTGACTGTTCTGAAGTGCTTCTTCAGGTTCTGTTACTTGTGTTTGTGTCTTAGCAGTTTGTATTTTAGTGAATCTGAGCCTTAATGCTTTATCTGAGATGAAAACAACCTGTTTGGCAAAGGCAGGAGAAAAGCAAAAGGGAAACTGATGAGGTGAACAGAACTTTTTTTCTCTAGGTAAGACGTCTTTGGTCTATATGCTTTTAATGTAATATAGTCTGAAATGAAGACCTGGATGATCATATCTGCACCAAGTCAGAGTTCGCCGGAAGAAGCTA
The DNA here is from genome assembly GCF_000695815.1 of Acanthisitta chloris. Taxonomy (NCBI): domain Eukaryota; kingdom Metazoa; phylum Chordata; class Aves; order Passeriformes; family Acanthisittidae; genus Acanthisitta; species Acanthisitta chloris. The sequence goes on from NW_008682765.1 coordinate 14,385, forward strand.
GAAGCCAGAGGTGTAATTGACTGAAATTACCTTTGTAGTGATATTTAACCTTCCTTTAGTTGATTTTTTTTTTTTTTTTAAAGTAGCAATGCCAGGCTCTGTGAAGGGGTAGAAAGTCTGCAGGCCTAACTGCAGTGCATCTGTGAGTGCATGTGCTGTGTCAGATGGTGCTAATGTGCTCCCCAGGTTAAAGACCTGAGACCACTGGAGGAATATTTTCTTGTATTTTGATCTCTATGCCATTATGGATCTAACCTGAAACAGGTTTTCTGGATTCAAGTGTGTTTTAGTGCCTGCCTTTGCTGTTAAACTTGACGGAGTTAGATTTATCCTTCCCTGTGCAAGGCAGTGAGTTGTTACGAGCAGTCTTGCTTGTCCAGCTGTATGGTTCGGGATAGTTTTCTTGTTCTACTTCAAGTCTCTGCTCCTTGAAGGCTTTTTAAAGACTGTCTCAACACTGGCTCATTGCCTTGGTACGGGTTATCTGTAGTCCAGTCATTAAATGTCACATTTTCTGGAATGTCAAACTGAACATTGCTATGTGTTTGACAGGACTGATCCCATTTATAAACTGAACTAAGTAAAGTGTGTATTTTGTGGGAAATTGTGATATTTTTGAAGTTAATCTGGAAATCAGTTCTCAATTTCCAATTGGGCTTTTATTTTACAAAACCAGATTAATTTTTAAAAGTTTCATTCCATGATGTAATGGTGCTTTGCTAGTTCCCTATACAAGTCAACACACAGTCTGTTCCTGCAGAATGCTCAGTTGAATCAATATTTTTTCATCTGAAGAAAATGTTTCACTGGAAAAGCTAATAGCTGCTTTGTTTGCAAATAATGTGCTCTGGATACAAAGCTTGTTTTGAGGGCTGTCCAAGTAGATTAGATTTTGCATACAAACTTGAATTCGACCTTGCATATACTTCAGTGCTGAAGTGCTTTCAGCCAGTTTAAAGCCACTTCAGGGATTTAGTGGAGAAGTTTGACTGAAAGCTGTTTGTTAGCCAGCCAGATCATTTGAAGAAGAGACAGTCAGCTTGACTATCTAGTCATAAAGGGGAAAAAAACAAACCTGTAGTGTGATAATGTCAACTTCCTCATCCTGTTAGGGCCTTGATTTTTGGAATTGGGGGGGGGGGGGG
>NW_008682765.1:15543-24778 GCF_000695815.1 Acanthisitta chloris
TGAGAAGGTAAATACACAAAATATTATCATACACACACATGAAGTGGTGGGGAAAAGAGGGTTATTTTCTAAGTTTTGAAATTTATGTGTTCTTTGCAATAACCTTACAAATTCTAAATGATTACGGAGTGCTGCTTCATGTTGTGGTTAGAGGCAGACTGCCAGTTTACCCATTGATTTATCCTTTTCTACTCTGTTAACTCTGGTGTTGGAGCTTACAGTGAAATGATACAACTTACTAAACTGAAAGACAGCTAGTTTAGCAAAAGTGGCAGAAACAAATAGTTGTGTTGAATAGGTGAATTTAATCACTCTAGCCCTTAACCAGAGGCATATCAGAACAGATGCAAAATGGAGGATGGACAGGGAGAGCCATCACTCATGTAGAATTGCCTTCCCTGTTTACACTTGTTAATTCAACTCACAAAAGAAATAGGAAAGAACACACCATCTCTTTATGGTGGCCAGCATCTAGCAGCACATACCTCCCCTCCCCTGCTCTTCCAGTTTCAGAAATGAAGAACTATGGTTGGCCGTAGGTAGTGTCTGTCACCAACTTGGATTGTTTAACCCATTTTATTGGATTTATATTTGATGGCTGCTTTCTTTTTTGGTAGTTTTCTACAGGCAGACAGATTTTAGCATTTATCCTAGCATTCCTGGCTTTATTTATTATAAGGAGGAAATTGGTTAAACCCTTTTAACTGGACTGATTTTCTAACTTTGCATAATGATCAAAACTGCATCCTGATGATAACTGAAAGTTACTAGGAAAAAAACTCAAATACATAAATTTATGTGACTCTCATTCAGAACAGTTCTGTTTCTAGTACAAAGAAGCAATATGCTTTGGTACCAGTTAGATCTGAAAGCACTTAACCTTTTAGAAGTTTCCTGCCGGTTTTTGTAGCATTCAGGACTGTTGTGATGTTTTGGTTCTTGCCGTTTGTCAGTTGCTACATATCTACACAACATTCATGTTTTGGTTCTTATAGTCATGTATTTGGGGGTGCAAATGCAGCAGGAACTGTGTATGTTAGTCATGTCTCACTTAAAATACGATTTCTTTTTCTTTAGCCCCCATTTCTTCCCCTCTTAAATTTAACTGAAGGGCCTATTCCATCTGTTCCTTTGCACATATAAACCATTATGAATGTTGCCATTTCAAAAATCTTAATAAGCAACTGTATTAGCTACAAGCTATTTTACCAGGTTTTTTGCAAGTACTAAGAAAAATGCATTATGAAATTCTAATCCATTATAATGGGATGCCTTTGAGGCTAAAAACCCCACAGCTGTAATAGCCACAAGATTGTAGGATTTCAGAGCAATGAATATGAGGACAACACAGCCAGCTTTGGCCTTACATAATTTGTTGAGAGGAAGTGGGGACTGACTGCAACAGTTGAGCTTTTAAAACTAAAGAAGTGAACAGATTGTTGCTGAGCGGAGTTGTGTACAGAGTAGTTTTAAAATTAGTATTGTGCTAAGTAAGTTGAGCTCTAACCAGAGATGAAACCATGTGCACACTTCCTGTCTGTCTGAGACATCGCACAAGTGCCTGGGGGTGGCAGAACGAATTTTGACACACATCAGCACATATCAGAAGTGGTAAAGCTGCTATTTCTTTTGCTGAGTGGTTTTTCTGATAATTTTGATTGGCTGTTTAGTATGTGGGGCAATTCACAGAATCTTGAAAAGTGCAGATAATTCCTTAGAATTCCTTAGAATTTAGAAGTCTGTTCTGTAGCTGCCTTTATCACAATATTGTGGTTTATTTGTGGAAGTTCCTCGTTGATTCAGAATTCGAGTGGGAATACCTATAGCCATATTAGGCTTAGTCTGAACTGCTGCTTCAAACTTTCCTTGATCATTCTTTTAATATGTATTTAGTAAGACTGTTGATTTAAAGCCTTGAAGAGATGGAATATTTATATCCATCCTTATGGTCTCTTCAAGCAACTAGTTACACAGTATATTAACGTCCTTTTTTTAAACCTAAAAGCTCTGTTCATCCTGAAGCCATGGGATTTTTAATGCCGTAGACTGTAATATTAAAGAACCTTACAATATTGCTTCTTTCCTATGAAATGAAAGGGCACTTGAGTCTGACACTAATAGGCCAAATCCAGTGAAGGATTGTAGTTAGCTAACCTGGGGGTGTTTGTGACACTTTCTGTGTGAGTGCTGGCACTGTGGAGGTCTCCTTTGCTCTGTGAACATGCAGGCATGTGGCAGAAAGAGGACTTCATGGAGTAGGGTAGAATCTCTTGGATGGTTAACACAAGACCTATCTGCAAGCAGCTATCTTGTTCGGGCATCTCATTTCCTTTAAGGTGGTTCAGGTAATGGATTTGCAGTAGTCAGATCCTCTGGAGGAGTGAGATGGGTGCTTTATTCAATAAACCAAGATTCCCAGCACACAGAAAGGAGAATTGTGTGCTAGGTGCCTTTTCATCTAAGGCTTTAGTGTCTGGGGTTGAAGGCAGCCAATGGGCTAAGCTGGGGAGCCATCAGTAGTCAACACAGTTGCTAGAGTTTCACGGTATGGTATGTGCCACATTAACGGTTCACTGCTATTGAAAATGGAACGTGCTGCATGCTATTTCCTCCTCCCCTGAGGGCGCAGTTCTTGGAAAAATAGCCAAAAAATAAATGGAACATGAGGCAATGACAGACTTCTGCCAGAAAGGCAAATGTTGTACTGGACTGTTAAAGTATTACTTGAAAATGGTGTGAAATTGTTTGCTTCTCTTGGCGATTAGTTAGGCCATACCTGTGTCTGATTTTAGGCGCTAACTAGAAGAAATACGTGAGGTAATTAAATCAAACTCCAGAGAAGCAATTAGAAATACAGGGCCTGTATGTAAACAGAAAGATATATGTAACTATGTGGCCCATAGGTAAAATTTGCACCATAACTTGTTTTTTTCTTTTAGAGATGGGATTACTCTAAGGAGTTGCATCTCTGAAAGCTGAAAAGAAGAAGTACACTGGTCTCTCTGTGCAGTATTGATAAGACAAGAAATAAGAGTAGTAAGGAATGTTTAGGTGAGATGATACAGAAAAGCCTGTAAACACTGCAGAGAGTGTGGAATATTCACTCCTAAATTTAAGAGTAAACATGACAGGTAACTGTTAGGAATATTACAGCTAAAATGATCCAGCTCAGAGGTATGGCCTTGATAACCTTTCATGTGTAATTAAGTTTCTGTTTTTCCCAGGAATCTCATCCATTGTAATTTAATATTTGATGAAGTGGTTAGATTAAGTTATTTCAGTCTCTTTGTGTAGGTGTTTTCTAAACTAATTTTCATAGTTCTTTCTCAATGTTTTCTCCCTGGCCAGCAGTTTTACACTGAACTACTAGGCAGCGATTGAAGGAGCATGGCAGAGTTAAAATCTTGTCTTCTGTCTAACATATCTTGTGCTGCTGTATGACATGAGCCATTTTGATACTACTATGGTTTTGGTATGTTCTTGTGTACAGCTGTGTATTGGCTACAAATTCATTTTGCCTACAGAACCACAGTGCACATGTTCTTAGTTTCTGAATACTTGGTTTGTGCACAACTTTGGCATGCAGATTAGTTGTGCTTTATTTACTAAATAATGTATCTTCAGAAGGGGTTGATTCTCAATAGGAAAAATTCTAGCTTTTCACTTTGGTTTGTATTTACATTTCTTGTTTCATATTGGTTGACAGTTGCGTGTAGGCTTGACATTGCTTTTGGTACTCCCCCATCATTCTCCTAGCTCAGTGGCAAAAACCAAATCCAAAGGCTACACATGATTTTTTTACCAGACTAATTATGTAATTTAATGTGTCGTTATGTTATGATTTTAATGTGATATTTAGAAAACGCCTTTACATAAGGTTACAGATCAGCTACAGTCATGATTTCATACAAATACACAAAATAATGTCTTCAAAGGCTTAGGATTTCGGAATATAATTTTATCAGTACGTATTTAAACATTGTAAGACTAAAAAATCGTAGCTGTAGTTAGTGAAATGACTTGGGTCAGTGTTTGAGAAACCACACTCTGCTGGGAGATTTTGAATTAGTACGTCATCCCTTCAGCTTTCCCTTTCTGTTCTAATTTAGGAACAGAAATAACTCCTGCCCCCTACTCCTTCCTTGTAATTAGTTCAGAAAACATTGTTCTAAGTATGGAAGTAAACCAAGGCAAGAAATTTTCTTTTGTATTTGCAGAAAAAGGAGGCATTGTTTATGGGTTTGGTTTTGTTTGTTTTTTTGGTGATGGTTTTGTTAGGTTTTTGAAGGTTCAGTTTTTCAGCTTGGTATGAATTTGGTTCTGAAGTTTTACACAATAGAAAATAGTTCAAAATAGGTTATAATAAACAGAAATTTAATATGCCACAATTGCAGTGAAAACAAACCCCAGCATTCTTAGATAATTATCTGATTTTAATTTCTGTTCACTCTTCCTGTTCTTGCTATCAGTTTAGATATCAGAACGTACTGCTATACTCTTCTGTCACCCTGAGTGCCAGTATTCTCATCATTTGCCTAGAATAGTTTTGCTGTAGATACAGACAATTTGTTTCACACAGATTTTCCTGTTCTGTATACCACTGCAGTAATTTCTGTAGAACTAACTGCTTAAAGAGAAAACAATCATTAAATTGTCTTTGACTGGAAATAGAAATATTGCCAAAGAATTATCAAATTGTTTTAAAAACTTGGGTGTTTTTTCCTTTTGAGATTTTGACTTTTCAAACTTTACACAGTCTTACAGTAGTCACTGCCATCATTTTGCTATGGAACAGCCTGGACTGCTTTGTTTGATTAAATTGCCAAATGATCTTTGTTCCCGTCCATTTGGAACACAAGCATATCATTCTTTTCAGTGCTTTGAAACATCCCAAGTTTTTCATAGCAGCATCTTTAGACAGAACTGTGGCACATTTTTTAAAATTAGGCAAATTTTTTAGATCTAATAATTTGAATAATGTTCCTGAGCACACTGACTCTGCCTCTGCTCCCAGCTCTTCTCCTCCACTTGAAACTTAAACAGGTATCAAGGACATACTTCTTACTAAATGGTTTTCCTCACTAAGAACAAACATGTTTTTGATTACTTCCCTTTTTTGCCTTACAGTTCTGCATACTTGACTGAATTTTCGTTCTTGCACTAAACACAGGAAATGTGAAAGAAATCTTTCAAATATCTGTGACTAAAAGAGAAGTGCATTGACAAGCTGTATATTTGAAATTGTTACTCTTTTGTCTGTACATATATAGAAACTTAATGTTCACACTTCACTTGGAACATGCAAAAAGAGTCTGGCCAAAATTAATAAAGTTGTACCATTTCATGGTACTAAACTATAATGTTAAGTAGTTTGTTAAACCTTACGGAATAAAATTGCAATCTTTGATTGCAACAATTGAGTTCAAAAAAGATTATATGTTTAGGGGGACAAACAGCAGGAAGGAGGCATTCAACATACCTTTCCTTCATGTAATCTTTCAGCAATGCAGAATGAGAGAACTACAGAAGAAATTGTAAAGAATAGGCATTATTTTTAGAGAGCTTGATCAGCGGTTTTGGAGTGTTTCTATTAAATAAAGCATTTCATAGAGTGAATGCTATACTGATAGAAAGAATGCAGAATTCCATTCTGAGGTCTGAGAGTACTAGAGAAACATCAAATGCCAACTTGCCTTTGAGTAAGATGTGCATTAGCCTCATTCTGCAGACTGGGAACTTGGTACATGTCTGGATTGCATCATGGTGCAGCAAGTCTGTGACCAAGTTAGGAACAGAATCACAATTCAGTGGGTTTTATTCAGTGTGGTAGGAGAAAAAATATCTAAATGCTCTAATTTCTTAAAGCATCATCACCTTTCTGGATTTGCTGTTTTGAATAGGAAATGAGGTAATTGCAGTTTCAGTGTTTGGAAATTACACTACTCAGTAAATTACTGTATGGAGAATCAAGTTGTTCTTTGACAATGATTAAGATAGACTAACTTTCAGATCTTTCCAATATCTCTTATTTTCTGAGTAAAGATATTTTTATAATTCTGTATCCATCAATTTAGCATAGTTAAAAAAAAGTATTACTAATTCGATAAAAATTCAACATTACACAGATAAGTAAAAAGAATGAAAATCCATTTTGCATTTAATACAGATACATTAAAAAAAAGAAGGGTTAGTCGAGATTACCAAATTGAACCTCTTGTTTTGGATCACTTGGTCCTTCATGGTCTTAGAACCTGTAAATCCTTTCCACATAGCTCATTTTTATTCAGAGAAGAAAATCAGCTTTTGAACCCTTTCAAGTCTGTAAGAACTTTAAATAAGCTTGGCATTGAACTGATCTGACTAAATAATTCAAAATGAAGAAAGTACCTGCTTTGCACCTCTAGAGAAGGCTAAAGCTCTCAGAAGTTGGTTTAATGCTTCCAGACATCTGTCCACTAGGTTCTGGGAACCTCCAGCTTGGTGGGGGGATGACAATGACTTTTTTTTCACAGTTACATGATCTATGATGTTTGCTTATGAGACTGATGAGTGTTACTTGAAACCTCCTGTAGATTTTAAACAGAAACTGGAAATAGGTTTCATGACAGGAAGCCCCTCCCCTTTTTAACTTGGAAATGTCAGGTTTGATCAGGATGATTCCTACCATAATTTTGATTTTTGGGCAAATATTGATAAAATGGAACCTTTTTCCTTCAGAAATTTCAAATTTATCAGTTTTGCCTTTCTCTGAAATGTACAACAGTAACAAAACCAAAATATCAAGCAAAAATCTGATTTTCAGCCAGAAGACAATTTGCTCAAGGGACTGTCTTACTCTTGGGCTTTCATGTAATAGCCTTTTCATGTGGAAAACATCACTGCCTTTCATTCTGTGTTGTAGTTGCAAGTTTTCAGAAAAATGTCTCCTGTTTCTTGTTCCAGTGTTGTTGTTTCAGGGAGGTGGATGATAGCCAGTGGATTTACTTTTTTAGGGGAGTTCTTTATCTTCAAGGCTTCAGTCCTTGTTTCAGATGGTGCATTTGTCTCTGAGGAGTTATGTGCCTCAGTAACATATGGTTTGTAGAAAGGCTTTAGAAGTTTCTCATCTTTGTCACTCTGAAAATACATGAGGAATATATTTGAAATCAGCTATAAAGATATTGTTACCTGCCAAATTGAGTATATTAAAGGGCTGTAATAATATTTTTTCCTGAATATCTGCTATTGCTGTAAAGTTGAGCATCCTCCTAACCACAGCAGGTTGAGCTGTAAGCAAAATCTTGCATTCTTAATGGCACTGTGTGATTTTGTTTATTAAGAGATTGCTTCTGCAGTGTGTGGGCAGATCTCTGCTATTGGGTGGAACTTACTGCAGTTTGAAAGTCTTCTAGGTAATTTTTGAGTTAAATGTCTTAATAATTGGGAAGAAAATTTGCTGTGGGTTTCTTTGTGTTTTTTTTTCACCTGTGTCCATGAAAACAGTCCTTCAGAACGTGTGTAGATGTTGGATTTGCCCTTGTTTGCAAAAAAAATAATGATGCTGTTTTTGAAATTTGAGTCTTGTCACACCTTCCCTGTCTCAAAAGTTTGTGAAAACCTGTTGAATGACTTTGAGGTGGCTGCTAATTCGGAATGGTGGAGAAGGCGTTGAAGTTACCAGTTACATGAAATTTTTGCTCTATGTTAGAAGAATTAAAGATCTGGCTTGGGTTTGGCTTGAAATGGGGTGTTGCTGATGGGTTTTCTGACTGATTTGTGGGACTGAGATGACTGTAGGTGGAATAGCCAAGTATGTGTGTGATGATTCTGCTTTCAAACTGAATGCTTCTATCTTAAATTATGGAAGATAGGCAAACAATAAGAGAACACTTCCTTTGGAAAAATAACTTCCAAATACCGTAGGCAGTATGAAAAGAAGTTTTGCCACTGTTCCTCTTGCTTAATGTGGATGAGAAAAAAAAAAATCAGATGTTGAGCCTTATGGTGTTTCTTTTTAAACTCAGGAATTAATTTGGATGCCAAGTGGGGTCGGGGGAGAGTCTTGAATCTTTAACAAGCTTTTTCTGAACCTTGGGTATTGAAAATAAACAGATGTTAAATTTTCATTTGAAAACTAAAACCAGTCCTTTCAGTAGCTGTGGGATTGTTGGGGTGGGTTTTGGTTTTTGAAAGTGTTTCACTAGTTTCTTGACTCAAGAGTCTTGTAAACACTGAGTTCTGAATGTTGAATACAAGCAGAAATCTTGGCTCATCAACTTTTGTATATACGAAAGACAGAGGGAAGGAATAGACCTAGTTTTCTCTTTGTATATTAATCCGAAAGCTGTCCTGCAGGCTTCCCAAGTAACCATGTCTGCTCTGTTTCTAGATTGAGTACTTAATCTTGTTTTCTTGTGGTTTACTTGGAACATCCTGTGTGTGGTGCAGAGGAATACAGATTAGGAGATAGAAATAGTATATTCACATCCACCGTATTAGATGTGCTCACAGACAGAGCACAGTGTAGAGCAATTTTGTCAGCTGCTGTATAGGAATTTGAATATAGTAGCGCAGCACAGTTGAAAGAAAAGGTGCAAGGATTATTATTTTATCCCACATAGATGGAAGAATATATAAATAATGGGTGGGGGGGGGGGGAGGCTGGAAAATCGACTTAACAGCCTTAAAATATATGTAAAAGCCTGATGCTACCAATTTACATTGCAGTGTTAAAATGCGTATCCCAAAGTGCTCTAGAGAGGTTTGTTTCCTCCCTCACACCTGGAAGACCAGAACTATTAGTACCGGTGTAAATGTCCCAATTCAGAAGATGTGCAGGTTGTTTTATGATGTGGCATCCAGCCATTTATCCGTCCTCCCAGGTTTAATCAGCTCGGAGACTGGAGCAGAACCCTTCCAGCAGCCTGCTTTGCTTGCCAAAGAAAATTGAGCCACTGAATTGGTGGAAATTGCTGACTGGTCACCTAGAGACTGCTCCTTATTTAAGTGGTAAACCAGCTTTTCAGCTGCGGCAGCCCGTGCTGCTCCAGCAACTCCTGCCCGTCCACAGCACTTGTGAACTGCGATAGCAGAGCGGCTATTCATCCTATTCCCATTAATAAAACAAGATTCAGTGCTAGAAGTAGCATGGCGGTTGCCCATTAGTTCGGATTTCCTAACGGAGAGGGCAAAGCTGCAGAAGTCGTTTTCTTTTTGTCGCCTCTCGCTCGGCCGGGCGAGCGGCAGGAGCAGTGGG
>NW_008682766.1:0-8238 GCF_000695815.1 Acanthisitta chloris
ATATGTATAAAAATAAATGTATGAAGCAGTAGCAGTTAATAAATACTTTTGCATAGTGCATGTCATTTTGCAACCCCCCTCTCTTCACAGAGAACTGCTTCATTATTTCTATAATGCCCATTTTTGGTATGAAAATTCAGTAAGCAGACAGACGGCACTCCTGGAGTCCTGCAACCTCCTCTGGATTCTGCAGATGGGAAATTGGTTCAAAGCTTTTATAGACTCTGCTGTGGAAATACCATTATTCTCCAACTGCAACAATCCAAATCCATTTCCAATCAACTTGCATATGAGCCTTGTGTTGTGATTGCAGGATTCCAAAATTCCTCGTCATGCATGAACTACCACCATCCCCTAACTTCAAAATGACAATAGGTTTGCTACACTTTGAGATCCCACAACTCTATACCACTGCAAAGCTGTAGATTCTGCATATACTACCCAAAATTTCACTGCAGAAGATAGTGTGCCTCTTCCTTGCAGTATGTGAAGGCAGGCTGCAACCTCATCATCACGAAAGCAGAAGTAGGCAAAGGCTCAGACTCTACACCCAGAACCTGAGTCCTGCTCTCAAATCAGCAAGGAAAGGAGCCATCAGCAAGCACATTTTGAATGGATATGGCTGCACAGAGACAGCTTCTTATTGAAGGCATCAGCCTTTCTCATGAAAAGTCTGTATGACCACAAGCAGGAATTTCCAAATGGCAATCATCACTGTTGTTTAATCAGACAAAACATGTCCATCTGATGCAGAAACTCAACAGAATTCTTCATTTTGGTCATTTTGGTGCTCCCCCTCTCCTTTCCCTTCTTGTTGCCTTTTACAGTTACCTATTTGTGTTTCAGCAACACTCAGGATGATATTCATGGATCTGAATCCTGCTGTGGTAAAAAACAGCTACCACATAGCTATTTTTTTCTTACTGCCTTCCTTATCTAAGGGTTAGAGGAAAAAAACCAGCTGAATAAGAGAATGAAGTGTAAGAAGATTCAGATTCGATGTTAGGAAATTTTTTTTCCCTGTTAGGGTGTTCAGGCACTGGAATAGTTGCCCAGGGAGGTGGTGGAGTCACCATCTCTGGAAGTGTTGAAGAGGCATCTGGATCTGATGCTGGAGGATATGGTTTAGAGTTTACAGCAGAATGACAGGTTAATGGCTGGACTCAGTGATCTCAGAGGTCTCCTCCAACCTTGATGATTCTATGACATCAGACTGCTAGATTTCACAAATGTTTTGTAGTGGTCAGAAAGCCAAGTCCCCCAGACCTTTCCCCTCCATGCCAAATTACTTCTCCCAGAGTCAAATTGGCAGAAGGAAATGTGTGCCTACCTTTCATCCACTGATGGCTGAAGTCCTCTTTTAAAAGCTGCCAGTGAAAGCAGCTTTAAGCTAAGATGTGGGACTGCACAATTAGTGCAGAGGAAAGGATATATGCTCCACACAAATGAATCTACTTGTTACACTGACATACAAAAGTCTGACAGAGCTTGACTGTCAGGTCCTGAGATTTCCTCCTCTTGAAAGTGTGGAAGAGAGAGATAGTAAGCATTGGAGAGCATAGGTAACCTCTATGTTGTCTTGCCTGTTAATTTCTAAGTTTCTTTGCAGATTTAAAGTACAGATAGGAAGAGACAAACAAATGGCAAAATCAGAGAATTCTAAACAATGCTTCAATTTACCTCTCTAATCTGTTTAATCCATGCCTCTCTTCCATGGAATTCCTGATGAAGGATTGCAGGAGCAGAATTCAAACTGAAGGCCACGGTGTCACTAGAACTTTCTTTAACAAACGGCTGAAGGTCTGAATGTAGCTGAAAGAGAAGAACACATTTCTTCAGTTCCCAGGAACAGTCTACACATATCCACCTGCTCACCAAATCAAGGACCATATCCTGATTGTATACCTACTCACCACTTTCTACTTCGACACTTGTACTTTGGTTGCACTGTTCAAACTCAGGGGAGGGATAGAAAGATGCTGAAACCGTTGCAGTGGTGGAAGGCTGTGGTAAAGAGCATGTAGAGAGTCTGCAAGGACACAGGTAAAGGACAGCTTGCAGAGCTGGGCAAGCCATGGGACACAGCCAGGTAGGAGACTGCCATGTGTCAGGAACCAGAAAAACACAAAGGAAAGAATGACCCAGTCTTTCGTGGGAAAATCAGTTTTTAATCTGTGCAGGGTAATACATTCTACTTTTCAGCACCTGAGGAAGCTGATGCAGTATGTCCCTCCTTCTGACAAAGGAAATGCTACATAGCTAGGAGCTTTCTATGAAAATTATGCAATACACAACTATGTGTCAATGGTGAATATATTAATATTAAAGCATACACGAAATATTGAGGCTATAACTGCACCAGAAACAATTTACTGGTGGAGCTGTACCTAGTAATAGCATATAGTGGCATTTCTATGGCAGTAAAACTGTGCTTTATAAAACCACTTCCTTCTCCTGTATGAACTAGAAACTACCTAAATCATCTGAGCTAAAGTGGATGGGAGGTCTGTCTGCCTGTCTCGAGCTACATCTAACCTTGCAAGTGGTGCAATACAGCAGGAGCAGATCTTTAGGGCACAAGAGTGTCAAGGATCCAAGTTCCATACTATGTGTGTTTTCCTTTGGACTAACTCCAGCTGCAGACTGAAAGTGGAAGTCAGAGACCTCTGGAAAACCCTCCTGCTACAGAGGCGTAGGCTGCTCCTGTCCATATCTACTGACCTCCCTCCTCATCCTCCAGCTGCTCCCTTTGAAAGTTACCACCACAAGTTATTCAGAAGGGAACACATGCAGGTCCTTCAGCCACTGCAGCTCGTGTGCTGCTGCAGCTGAGCCTCAGTGTAAATCTCTGCGTGGTGGCAGCTGAGACCCTACATATCCTTCCTCCTGCAACTCCTGCTCCTGGGACAGTGACTTTAGGAGAAATACAGGAGCAGAAAAGGTAAAGTTTTAGCTGCTGCAGAAAGATGTTCTAGACGGAGGTTAACAGAACCTTGAATGTAACAAGCTACATTGCCAGGAGTGTGATTTTGTCAGTTCACAAACTCTGCTCATACCAGCAGTTTCTGCAAAGATCTCCACACCAGGCAGCAGTCAGATCTCTCAACACTGACCTGCTGGCAGAAGTCTGCAGCACAGTGGCAGTGTATGACAGAGCTCAAGAGCAACACATCTTAGGAGCCTTGCTGTAATTAAGATCCCAGAAGGAAAGGAAAGACATACCTTATGACTCATAGACATATGCTTCCCATACTGAAATGCCATGTCCTGGATCTCAGCACTGTGCTTTGCTAGCTCCATTGCAGCCTGGCAGCTCTTTGCCAGCAAGGCACTGTGTGACAGGAAAACCTGCTCCTTCCACCTCGAGATGCCAATATCATCCGTAAGACAGTTCTCCTGGAAATGAAACAAAGGCTAACATGAGAACACCAAAACTGCAGGTGTGTCAGCTCACAGAACTCAATGGTGTGGCACAGGATAACGTGACGTGTGGTGAGTAACAAAACTCTGGGTGCCATGGTGCCAAATAAAGGAGGGTATTCCTTTGGGGATGAGCAGAGAAAGGTACCCAAATAAATATACAGGCAGCTTCAAACACAAAACATTCTCATTTTCTGCTCTGAAAGGAAATGCAAAGTATGTGGAGCTGTCAACAGGTTCAAGATAGATCCTTTTCTTAACGACTGTATAATTACACTGAACATTAACAGCCAACTATATTCCTTATGAGAGACTGGGGAGAAATAAAAAAAGACAAAACCCCAAACCAAAACAACAAAGCAAACCCAAAATCCCCCAGAGTACACCTGCCCTTCAGCCCCTTGCCAGCTACCAAGAACCAACATTCCCAAACAACTTGAGAAGTCCCTACAATTTCTCCTTTTCAGTAAAAAACCCCCAACTAATTACAAAAGGTATTAAAAACCACTGGAAATATGATGCTGTGCTGGAGGACTTGTACCTCTTCTACTCCCACATTAAGGATGAGGAATGACTGAAAGTATTAAAAAAATAAATAAAGTTGTGACTTAGAAGTGTCAGGTATTAACTTTCTCAGGGCACTGATAGAGATCTCAGTGATGCCTCTACTGAACTTTATCACCTTGACTGTAAGGTCAGAGATGCTCAACCCTTCTCAAAATCATTTGTATCCAAAATATGCATTCAGATTACTTTCCACAAAGTGTTTTAATCATCACAAATCAAATACTTTCTCCTCAAACCCAAATTCAACTGCCATTCCTTTGCCCCATGAGGTGTTAATATGTCACTATTTACTGATGGGCCTTCAAAAGTTATAAATTACATGAATCTCTCACATACACAATACTGTCACACCTTCAGGTACTCTCTAAAGAGGGGAAATACCAAGGAAACCAAAAAAGATAAGAGTTGTTTTGCTTAGGAAAAAAAAAAAGAAGCAGTAATGAGAAGATACAGAATAAAGTTCAAGCATATAAATGTTAAAAATTCTGTAATTTCCTAGTTCAGCCAAATCTGTACTGTACACTGAGCCAAAAGGTATTCTTTAAAAGAGCAATATAAAAACCCCTCTTATAGAACAAGCCTCTTCCTTCACAGTGATGTCAATTAAATTACTTAGAAATGAGCAAGAAGTAATTCTGTGTGACCCTATAGTTTTCTAGCAAGGTATTATCTGTCATGAAATCAGTAACAAATGAAATAGAATCCATCCGTTCGGCTCTAATTTTCCTCCCTTATGGATATCACCTCAAAGTGCTGCGTTACAAGGGAGAGGATAATTTGAGACTAATGGAAAAAGTAGGAGAATTCTGCAATGCCAAGTAACACAGAGCTGTATCAAAATGCCTTTGCTTTCAGACATGTTACTAACTTATACAAGGAAAGTGAAGAACAGAGAAACCACATGTTTGCTATTATGCATATGACAACTTACAAAGTCAAGCCTAAACTTTCCTCGTGTTTCAGTATTTTTGTTTTAATATCTTAACTCAGCCCAGAGCATGTGCAAATTCCCATGACTGGCAAAATGTCAAAATGAGCATTTAATTCAAGTAGTTTCCTATATATCAAGTCTCTCTTTTTTTTTTTCCACTCGGATATAGATCAATTTATTTTAAATTTAAAATCAGGAGTTCTTGGAAGACGAAACACAATCTTTTCCTTAACAACCAATCTGCTCAGTGAAAAAAAGAGTATTTACTAAAATTTGCTGGATGATATTGGAAATTGGCAGTGATTTTTATAATCATGTGCTTTAAATCAAGTAAGACAAAAATACTCTAGAAAGGTATCCTGAAACAATTGGGAAGTTAAAATTTTTCAGAAGACCCATAAACAGCAAGAGAGATGTTCATCATCAAATATCAACCACAGGAACTGAAGAAGCTCAAAGAGTCATTGCAACTTGACATATACAAGGAAATTAATTCTATTATTTGTTACAACATTATATTCTTCTTAAACATGTTTGAATTTCATAACAGGATTGACAATGATGGCACAAGAAGTTACTGCCCACTACATGAACCTCATGCAGAAGCTTCAAGCATCCAAAATGAACATCTAACTTTAAAAAAAAGACACGAATTTGAGACATATTTTAAGATACAATATTGAAATCTTAAAAACATAAGTCCTGTAAATCTCTGGGTTACACACACAACCCAGCTGTAAAATGCATTATGCCCATGTGGATGTGCTTTAGCAAATGAACTTGTGTGCCAGAATGTGGCTGGTTTTAATCACAAAACATCTTATGACCACATACCCCTACAGCTTCTGCTGCTTAAGAAGGCAGGGACAGACACAACCTTTTCTCAGCAAAGTTTTCCAACAATCCAAATGCCATTTTTTCCCATGCTTAACTCTCATCTTGTACATAAGGTGCCCACTAACCACACTGCACTTAAGAGTGGCATATATGACAAGATCTAAACACTATTCTAAAATCAAGGGGAAAAAGGAAACTAGTTCTAGATTGCAAAGGCTGTAAAACCTGACATCATGACATCACAGTACCTTCAGAGACATTGTCACTGCTTTGTAAGATGTTTTGTTTTGCCAGCAGTGGGTATAACAGTGGCCCAGGAGACTCCTAGTAGCCTTTCATATAGAAGCCTCTTTAAACTCAAATTCATTCTAGCTCTAGTTGACAGTGCTCAGACATTTGATTAACTAATGCCTGTCATTGATGAGTTCTGTCACCAAGAAATGGGTCCAGAGCACAACCACCCCTGACACTGCCTGGGCAGCAGGAGCTGGAGGATGGAGAAAGGATGGCCCCTCATCACCACGGGGCAAAAACAGCCAACCCCAGGTACAGTTTGCATAAAGTCAACATGGGAGTAGAGGCAAAATATCCAAATGCAGCTCCATTGATCATCATTTCCTATGGGAAGTTAGGAACAGCTGAAGGTGTTCCCATTGTACTATCAGCAAGGTCAGTTACTGTTTGGTTAGAAATTGCCTAGTTGAGATTTATTTTTTTTAAATTAAGCTACGTCCATAATTTAAGCTGTGTTTGAAATAATCATCTCAGGGAACAAAAAACTTTTAGAAAATGAAATTGCAGGACAAAATACTCAATCATAACCATCAGGAAGGGCAGCTCTTAGCGATGGTAACACAGGTCCCCAGCACAAAAGCAGCACTTGTGATAACACTGATTGATTTCTCACACTAAATAAGATGCTTCTATACAGTCCAGCTGAAAATATATTAAAGAAACACGAATGAAAAAAGTGTTTTAAAAGTGCACGAACCTATCTGCAAAACCAGGAAGGAGAAGTCAGAGACTTTTCAAGGTAAAACTTCAGCTGCAGCTTGTAGGAGAGCCCTGGATTTATTTCCATACCATGGCAGCTCTTAGCCATCTGCTCTTGCACCAAACGACCAAAATGTCTGAATCACTTATATCAAACTTGAGTTCAGTTCTCAATGGGCAAATAAGCCACAGGAACACACAGAAATAATTTTAAATTGCATACTCAAGTCTTAAATTAGGTAGTTCAAGAACTTCTATTTTACATAAATAAAATCCAATGCAACTGTGAATCACTCTCCCAGTAGCAAGACCTTGCAAAACATCTTGCACATGGTTCACATAAGCTTTCAACAGATGTATTCATGCTTGTTGAACATGACAGGGCATGTTTTATTGGTCTATTAATAAATGTCTTCGCTGCTTTTGGAGGAACAAGGGTCCTGCGAACGGACCAATAAAGCACACTACTCACTACTTTTATCATGACACTAAAAAAGCCCCACATGATTCAAAAAAGAGGTTTGCAAACTTATAATACATTTAAATATCTCTTCACATCTGTTACTTTTGAATCTCTCTGGAAAAGCTTAGTATTTAAAAGAACAAAAGCAGTAAACAAAGAACATTGGCCTTCTTTCCAGCTATGCTTTTTTCCCCGCTCTGACACACTTACCCATTCTTTTCACAGATGCTCTTTACTCAAATTCCATATTTTATCCTTCCCTTTTGTCGTGCAACAAAAACATTTGTTTAAAAGAAAGCAAAAACTGACTCTGCTGCCCTGTTCAAAGGTGGTTTACATGACTCTAAATAAACTTATTTTTGTTAAAAATCCCTACATTGGTCTAAAAGAAATACCTGTTAATTCGCTATTTGGTACAATGAGTATTTGTCAGTAATGTATTCTTTCTTAAATACATATTAGTTATGCACAGTTCTCACACAGTTGCATCAAAAACACCTAACAGATCTTCTGGCCATCAGTGGGATGTGCTGGAAATGGTCTTGTCTTACGTAACAGTCCCATTCTGACACTAACATGAATTTTGGTAATACACATTACGACTCGGCTAGATAGTCCAGAGATGAGGAAAAAAACACCCTAAAGCCATCCAAATGTTTCCACATGAATGTGCCTAATGCTTTCAGACTGCAAGAATGGTCTGGCAGGTAAAGCACAAGAGCCAACACTTGCCCAGACAGCCAATGGAATCCTGGGCTGCATCCAAAGGAGTGTGGGCAGCAGGTCAAAAGAGGTGATTCTCCCCTCTACTCTGCTCTCGTGAGACCTCACCTGGAATATTGTGTGCAATTCTGGTGTCCTCAACATAAGAAGGACATGGAACTGTTGGAGCAAGTCCAGAGAAGGGCCATGAAGTTGCTAAGAGCACTGGAGCATCTCCCCTATGAGGACAGGCTGAGGGAGTTGGGGCTGCTCAGCCTGGAGAAGAGAAGGTTGTGTGGAGACCTTATAGCAACTTTTCAATATT
>NW_008682766.1:8371-26577 GCF_000695815.1 Acanthisitta chloris
TTGCCCAGGGAGGCTGTGGCTGCCCCAACCCTGGCCGTGTTCACAGCCAGGTTGGATGAGCCTTGGGCAACCTGATCTAGTGGGGAGGTGTCCCTGCCCAGGGCAGGGGGTTGTGACTAGATGATCTGTAAGGTCCTTTCCAACCCTTAAATTCTATGATTCTGCTGTCTGACCTTGAGCTTCTCTGTATCTCTTGCTCCTGTTCAGTGAACTGAGGGGGATATTAAAGCATCCTTCATTAACGTTTGTTAAATGATCTGGAATATTAAAACAGAAGGTTTTTAGAAGTATGACAGTATTCTCTGAGTTAACAAACATTTTAGAAGCTTTCAGTCTCCCACAAGTTGAAAACAGAGATGCAGAGCAATGTTTTTTGTTGTTAAAAATAGATACCATGATGAGGACTGAAGGCCAGAATAGACAACTTTCACCTCTGCACTCACAATGGCACAAATTTTTACTCCTAAATTAGACCTAGATTTAGGAAAGGCAGATGGGAAATGGGAACAATGTCCTTCACTTGCAGAGTTTTGGGCTGAAAGGAGATTTAGCACACAAAGCTGTAAAGGTTTCTCCTATCACCCCTTTCTGCTCCAACTTACAGCCCAAAATATTAGCTTAATATTGCTAATGCAATGTCTTAAACTGCAGCAGTTGTTTGTTACTTTGAACATGAGCAACAGCCCTAAACTTCAGGCCCTGTCAAAGCCTACACTTTGTGGTTCGGATTGTCACTTCAAATAAAGATGAAAAGTTAAATTTTAGCTTTTTTTTTTTCACCCAGGTTCACACAGATCTAATGACTTAGTATGCAGACAAGATGAAGAATGATCAAACAGAATGTACTAAAATGGGATAGCTGCAGGATTGCTTGTGGCTGTGCAGAGGAGGAAAAAAAGAAGTGGTAATTAGGGTTGTCAAATAATTATATCCATTATATGTCTTCAGGAGTAAATAAGGTCAGTGTTGTTAGGTCAAATGATTCTTAAGACTTTCCTACTCGGTCATGCAAATGAAGAAGACTGAAACTTTTTTTTGGGTAAATATGAACTTACGGTCTCAGAGGAGAGAGGTTGACTTTGCAGAGATATTTTTGTCTACTATCTAGGAATCCATTCAGCAAAGCTCAAAACAACTTGATGCTGAATTAGTCTATTTTATGGCACTGAAGAGCTTCATAACAACTGCATTAAGGACATTTAACATATGAAGTACAGTTTTCCTGCCTCAGAAAGGGGGAAAAAAAAAGGTGAGAAGTTATCCTTCTGCTTTTCCAAATTTAAGACATTTCCAGCAATGAAAATGTCATTACTAACATCCCGATGCCCTACTCCTAAAGAGAAATTTTGACATTTGAGATTTAGTTGTGGAGCAGATAAAAAGCATTTGTCTTACCTCTAGGAAAGGTAGTTCCCATTTTTGTGTCAATCAAATTGCAATCAGGGAATGAGGAAAGATGCACAAAGGATACAAATAAGACAGACCAACAACTGACCCAGTCTGTTTGGCAGACTTTGCCAGAGAGATGTTCAAGACATGAGTGGGACACAGCCTCAGCAGGACGGCGTGAGAAAAGCAGCAGGGAGATGTCTCAAGGCAACATGGAACTAAATTTCTCAGAGAACAAGATAAAGTAGATCCAACACTTTGTTGTGGGTCCCATTGGAAGCCACACACTACTTATTATAAAGATTAACCTTCAGACACTGTTATGCAATTTTCAGTCTCTATTATGCCACCCTACTAACTGGGGTTTGAGTTAACTGGGTTCCTTCCCCGCAGGAAGGGTATAGTGTACTTTCAGCTCTCCTTAGACAGAAATAGTTACTGAAACAAAATAAGTCTTTGCTATTTGTAATTGGGGCAGGACAGGGTAAACATCATGCAGCTGTGCTTAGTTTATCTCACGCTTCCCTTGCAGTCCACACATGTGGAGTGCTCCAGTTGGGCAACAGAAAATAAACAGAAAAAGAATGACTAAAACCCACAAGATTAAGACCTTCTGCAGAGGCAGGAACCCAAAAGAGTCCACAAACTTTTTCATATATACGGGGCCATGGTTAAAATAAAAAGCAGTTTCATGATTGAGATGAACCTGTAGAGCTTTACTTCTAGACACAAGAGTAGGAGGGTGGGGTTTTAATATACCTGGGATCTACTTGTATTTGGAAACCTGCTTGAATAAGGTGAACCAAATTTTAAACATCCTTTGCAAAAATCTCAGAGATGCCATCAATTTTAACACATAAGCCTGAGCACGGTCCTTGGGAGCTACGCTGACGGCTGAAGTTGGCGTACCCACAGGTTAAACACAGCAGGTGCGGAAGCACTGCCAAGCTCCCAGCATTGCACTCCTGCCACACTTCCACCCAGGGTCTCCTCCTGGGAGGTGCCAGAGGACACCTTGTCCTCTGCACACAGCTGTGCTGCTGGGGAGCTGTTGCCCCAGGCAGCTCCTGAGTGTGCCATTACTGCTGTCCTGCTGGAGGCTCTCGTCGCTTCCTCCGACGGGAGAGCTCAGCTCGTTAGCGCGATCGCTTCCTACCTAACTCATTTCAACCAAAACAAGAGGGATACACTTAAACAAGGCTAGTTTTAGTGACATGTCTTTGCTGCTGCAGAGCAGGAGAGACAGATCCTGACCAAGGGAGCCTGTGGTGCAGCAGCACCCTCCACAAGCCAACACCACTCTCCACTTGCCCACTGTGGTCTGGCTGGTGCAGAGGCACCAGGACAGGCACCTCCTGCAGCAGTAGCCCATGAGATCAGAGCTTCCACTAAGCTATTCAGTTTGCTACACCCCTAAACCAGAGCTGCAATTTAAGTGCAGAACACCTACTGAACCTTAAGGTCTCCGAGGCAAACCAGGCACATGAGACAAGGTGACTAAGGTGAATCTATCTGCCTTGGTGGATTTCAAGATCGATATTCACACATACACAGTGCTCACTGGTGACTGAAAACTTGCTATCATAAAAGCTGTAGGGGTCATGGCAACTTTAAATTATTGATTTTATTGCATGTGTCATCTTAAGATTCAGGTCTCCGAGGCAAACCAGGCACATGAGACAAGGTGACTAAGGTGAATCTATCTGCCTTGGTGGATTTCAAGATCGATATTCACACATACACAGTGCTCACTGGTGACTGAAAACTTGCTATCATAAAAGCTGTAGGGGTCATGGCAACTTTAAATTATTGATTTTATTGCATGTGTCAGTCATCATAGTAAATGACAGAAAGAACTCTTTTTTGCTCCAACACTGCCCAAGCAAGCCTGCTTCGAGAATGGTCTCTAGAAGTTTCCTTAAATGTTCTAGTAAAGACAAAAACACCTAGGTCTAACTTGACCAACTTTCAGTACAGTTCTTGTCAAACAATACCACAATATATCTGTAATTGCCCTTGAAGCAATTCATGATTATTTGGTGTGAAATGCTGGCAGCTGCTGTCTCTGCCCATGCTGAGTCCTGCAGTGCATGCACAGTGACTTCTGGGGGAGAAGAATACAGTGCTACACTCCTACCAATTCAGGACAAAATTCAGAAGAAAGGACATAATATATGTTCAGGATGAAGCTTTGTGTAATTATCTTTGGGCTTGGAACTGAGAGGTTTGACATGAAAATATTTACGATGTTGACAACTGTCGTTGTAATAAATTCTCCTAAGAGAACCTTGGCTAGAAAACTCCAAGTGTTTGGAGAGCCTGTAGTAAGATATGTCTAGAGCTCCTGGTAATGACACATGATATTGTTTTATTAAAAATACAGTCCCTCCTTGAACATTTCTAGAAATTTCCATCAGAGCTTACAGGTGTCCTAACAATGTTACTGCTGGAACTCACTAGGACTACAGCTAATTCTCTTCCTCCCTCTCCCTCCTTTCAAACAGATGGGAAACTCATTGTATTTATTGTAGTCAAACATTAATATCACCAGATGCATTGGGTATATAAATGTACTGAAATTCTTACCTCAGATGATTTTGAGTTTTCGTAATATATACCTTGAACTAAGTCACCAATAGCACTTGAAATGAGTTCCACAACCTGTAAGAGAAAAAGAGAAAATGTCTTACATGTTTAATTATCACCAAATTGACTAACGAAGCTGCTGATTGATTTCCAGAGAGATCAACCCTGATAACTTTCCTGATGCAAAGCTAGCTGTGAAAGACTGCAGCATATACTGAGATATGTTCTGCACGAGCATGATCCTGTGTCTGCTAAAACCTCTGCTACAGTGACTCTTCTATCAAAGTTTTAAGTTAATATAAATGAAAAACAAGACTTGTTTTTCCTAAAGTGTGAACTATGGAGTGTATTCTCACAAGGACGTTCATAGAACTAATAAATCCCAGTTCATGAATATGAGACAGTACCTCATCTGGGCTTTGTTTTGTTTTGGTTTTTTTCCTGCCAAGTAAATACTTCACAA
Organism: Acanthisitta chloris; assembly: GCF_000695815.1. Lineage (NCBI taxonomy): Eukaryota > Metazoa > Chordata > Aves > Passeriformes > Acanthisittidae > Acanthisitta > Acanthisitta chloris. The sequence continues at coordinate 12,810 of NW_008682766.1, forward strand.
TACCTCTCCTTGGGAGCTGTTAAAATTCTAATCTTCATGGCTAATACAGAAAAGTCAGAATCCATAGAAAGGTAACCTTTCAAATGTGATCATTTGGTATTCGGGTGCCCTGGGAATGCACTGTGGATGTATTTAGTGCATGGCCCGAGGCTCAGCTGTACCACATACACTGAAAGTCTGCAACACGGGAATGTTTAAATCAGATTTATCAATCTGTATTATCTTCAGGGTTCAGACTTTTTATTTTATTCAAGCAAAGCCTAAAAATCTGAACTTGATCCAGAATGTAAAACAAGCAGTCCACGGTCTCCCTGGAACTACTGTACAATTTAAAGTTGTGCACATGAACTGTCTTAATTGGAACAAAATACCCAGATTTATTGTAAAATTAAATGCAGGCATTTCAAATGAGCACACCTTAAGGCTACCTCTTTGGTTGCTCACAAAGTTTTAATTTCTTGAATGTTTCATTTCCTATGCATATGAGTCTATATCTGATCCCTCTTTCTGCTTCCTAAAATTCAACGTAGTTTTTATTGAATTAAAAGATTTAGTTTCAATTTTTATCATTCCTGTAACTGAAGACAAGAAGTCAAATGATAAAACCCCTGATGGAAAGATATTCCACCATCCAGGCATGCTTTGTTTGATAATAAAAACACATTTGTATGCTAGTTTTGAGGACTAGCAGAAAGGTTGTGTGTTTTCTTTTTTTTAAACACTGGTTCATATACATATTCATATACACAGAGCAAGCGCTAACTTTAGAAATGGTGCTGATTAAAAGTCATGTTTTTTCATGCAATGCATATGGGTTAATTTGCAAGACCTACAAAAACAGCCTGAAAAAAAAAGAAAATCACATTGCCCTTTAGGAAACTAGATACCGAAGAAATACTGTAGCAATATGAGCTGCGGAGGAACTGAAAGGACAATGATCCTACAGTGTTACCAGATGTGTTGAGTTATTTAAGTGGGGAACAGAGAAAATGAGGGGCTTTTTTTTTTTTTTTTAACACCCCCCCCTTTTTTTTAAGTATCAGATAAGCCTTATTCCCAAATCCAGGAGGACTGAGTATCGCCAATAGGTCTATGAAAGTCTGTAACTAAATGCTCAGGATCAGATTGTATTACAGTTTATACAAGCAACATCCCAAGATTCTTCTGATGGCTAGGACACATAATACAGATCAATCACTCACTAAAAAATGTTATGGTTTGTGAAATGGTCTGAGCTCAGAGACCTACACTGGTAATACGAAGAGGAATTTACAAAGACACTGAGTCCTACTCTAAATGTCAAAGTGATAATATGAACTTTTAACAATGCAGCTGGCTCTGGATAACTAGACCTCTTCCTCTCTTGCCTGAAACTCTAGACTGAGCAGGACCCTGTTTTGGGGTTTCTTTTTTCCATCTCTCCTCCCTCTTTTTAGTGCAACTCTACTCTCAAAGGCAATTTTGACTGACTTAAAACAAGCTCAGTGAAACATTTGTGAACAATTGTACCTCTTCCTCTTTGGGATTTATAAAACATCTTAGGAGAATGATACATATTATTTAGAAGAATCCTTATATTAAATACCATTAGGCTTTTAGTTATACGTATTATTTAGAAGAATCTTTATATTAAATACCATTAGGCTTTTAGTGACATATTGAACACTATATGTTAGTGAGAATTTAGCATTAATATTACCTCTCTCCTTTTCAGATTTTTTTAAAAAGAATACTTTTAAGGTAAATGTAATTCCTTTTCAGATTTTTAAAAAAAGAATACTTTTAAGGTAAATGTAATGCCATACAGATCACTACCAGGAATGAAATTCCAGTTTCAAGAGCACAGTGGGATGCTTGCATGAGGCTCTGTTACCTCACCAACCCTTAATCCGATCTATGAAAAGCATCTGCTGCTTAACATCACTGGCCTGGGGTCCTGAGCACAGGGGAAAGAAAGGAGAGAAATGAGAAAACCAGGCAATTTTCCTCTGCATCACAAAGTGACACAGAGGAAGAAAAATTATTACACATTCAGTAGTACTCATGCAATGATACACTGTCTGGTTCTTATGTAGCACTTTTCATCAGAAAATTTGAAAGCAATCAACATCCCCTGTAAAATTTATTCCCTACTGTTTTATGTAAGTGACAGGGAACTGATTTTCCACAGAATCATGCAGCATGCCAGGGGAAGGGCAGGAAACAGGATCCAAAGTGTTTCCATTCTCATTGGTGCCTTTCTGCCCGACCACTGTTCCACTTGCTGACATTTCTGAGAAGCAAGGCTGAGGAGCAGGAAGAGTAGATGACAAATGAAGTGCTCTCAATTGCTTCTCTTCTCATTTGAAGGCTAAACTCCATTTTAAACAAGTTCAGAGATGGAAAGGGAAGAAAGGATTGCCAGAATTAGTGCTTGAAAACAGCAGTATCTCATTTTAACAGAGACCAAAGACAGCCTATTCATAAGGTCTCCTCCTGCTATTTCCCACTCCTCTACACGTTTTTGAGAAGCCTCGTTTCTCTCAGGTACTCAGGATGAGCAGAAGTAACATCACAGTGAGGGAAAACAAACTTCCACTCTATTTTTTATTTTCCACACTGCAGTGGCATCTGCCAAATCGCTGTTTTCTGCTCCCCCAGAACATCCTCAGGGCTGGGAGTTGCCCAAGGGATGACCCATTACTTGTAGGTGCTAAGTACACATGCAAATGATTTCAAACCCTTTAAACAAATGTTTTGCAACAGTTCTGCCAGTGTCTTTTTTTTTTCCTTAAGGAGGTATTACTCGTTTTGCAACAGTTCTGCCAGAGTCTTTTTTTTTTTCCTTAAGGAGGTATTACTTCAACACCTTTTGCAGGGATCTGATCTCTTATGCTTTCAAAAAGGTCAACACAAAGGCCACCAAATTAGGCTGAATACATGGATTGTTATAGCCAAAATCTCTCCTACTGTCAAGGCAGACTCAGTGTGTAACATGACAAATTCTGGATATCTGCACTTGATTGCTGCTTCCATAGCAAGGCAGAACACATGCTCTGACCTCTCCTAGCACTTGATAGCTAGGCAGAACACATGCTCTGACCTCTCCTATTTAATCAGACACGAAATAATCCAGAGGGTTGTGCTATGTTTCAGTGCCAGAAGAGTTCTGTAGGTTTGAAGATCAGAAATTTGGTGACACTTAGTTTACCCATTTCTGATGTAGTAACTTATTTGTCAAAAAATGCACAGCTTTAGCCCTTCAAAGCACTTAAAATTTATTTTGAATCTATTTTTTCAAGCTCAGAATTTCTAAATATTACTTGAAAAAATAAATCAAAATGTTGGTAATTCTCTTAGCGGCTCACAAAATTACTCAGGATGCTCAATCAACCACATATTGAAATTCCTGTCTTCTTTTCCTGAAATCACTATTTCAGGTAGTTGACTGAGGACCTATCTGTAAGATAATTCAGGGTTGAGAATTCCCAAAGCATCATACATGATGACACAGAACAGAGCCACACGTTCACTGTCGCAGGTACAGCAGCCCAGTTCATGCCTGCAGGTGACTGTCCTGGGAAATCCAACTCTGTCTATAGAAAAAGAGGAGCATTTTAATTAAAGTGAAATTTTATGCTAGTAGGACTGCAGGGAAATCAGAGAATATACCACATTTTGGTAGAATACTTTCCCTGAAGTTAAAAGATACAATTCAGCCTCCACCAAGCACAGTAAAAAGAATGGATTCTGGGCCCCACTCATCCTCAATGAGATTTTTAAACAATCTGGATGAAGAGATGTCATTGCTAAACTGCCACCAGTTTAGCAGCTCAAGCACTTTGTTCCCTTCACTTGTCTTCGAAATATTTTGTTTAAAATCTACTACAACATAACACTGCATATGAATTTGTTCCTGGGTTTCATTCTAGTTTAAAGAAAGGATTGAATTTGAGCTCCATTCAAAGAGCAGTCATTTTATTTTAGATTCAGCAGCTGAGATGGAATTGATCACCCAGACCACTCTCTTTCCGAGCAGTAATACAGTGTCTCTCCAGACTCCACCGGATATTTTCAAGGGGAACATCACAAAAAGGATGAAGCTCTTGCAGGAAGACAGGAAACAGCACTAGGAGGAACATAGCAATGGCTATGTCTGTGTTCTTCATCCCTCACGATTTCTATTTGACAAACCTCCTTAGCTTTGCCAAATTCCTTCTGAAAAGGACCACAAGTAATTCCTTCCATCCTAATGTTGTAACAATACCCTTTCCTCACACATCTGCTATGACAGACCCTAATTTTTGCTGCTGATGTGTAGACTCAAAAACATAGCAAGACTTTTCCATACAAGTGAAGAAGAAAACTAGATAGTCAGGAAACATTAAACATACAGACAAAAATTCCATCAACTTGCATTTACTTCCCTCCCCAAACAATTGTTAATTTGGGAAATATTTCCACACTTAAAAATTCCACAGAAAGTTCTGAAAATTAAATATTCTCCTGCATTTGACACAGAAACATTGCAACACTGGAAAGGCAAAGACAAAACTTACTAAACAGCTGAAATTGGATTTTGATTGTTCAATAATGGCTTAAAAAAAGTAAAATAGGGGAACAAAAACTGTAAGGAGTGCCAAGAACACTGAAATTCCATTTTCTCTCCAGGTAATCCCTCTAAACATCATTAGTCATACAGGTAACTAAAGTGTGCCAGCCTATAGAATTATTTTTTATGCAATGTTTATTGAATCTCATTGGATTTACTATTTGAAATCATCTTGAACCTTACTGTTTTTTGAAGCTGGCCCTCTCTTAGCTGAGACACACAGAAAGGACCCATCACAGTGATTTGCTTTCTAGATTGTTTAAGGTACTCCTGGAAAATATATTTATGGTTTTCTTCATTGTTAGTGATGAATTAGTAGCAAAATACAACATGCAATGCAAACACATCACCTAAACCCACTACTTGCTAAAAAGGTGCTTCCTAGACACAAAAACATCCTGCAAGATAATCAGCAGCAATTTGAAATTGTTAATATTGTTACATATCTGCCCTAAGGATTTTCATCAGTATGAAGTTCCCCTTTTTATGCTGATGCAGCACTATCAACAGAAGGAGGTTTCATTAGCATAAAGGCTTTTAGCAAATAATTCAGTCATTTTCCTAACCAACAACATAACCAACAGAAGAAATATCATTTTCCATTGTCTACCTCTGCAATACCACATGGCTCCTTACACAGTTTATTAGTATATTTGCAGATCCAATGCAGCAGATCCTTGCACTAAAGTGCTCAGTAGCTATTGATGAGTGATCCAGGTTAGAGAAATACATGATTTCTTCTGCTTGACCCTTTTGGATAGGGGTAAGTTCATTACATCTTTCTTCTATACAAACCAGTGAACAAAGGAGGTATCACAACTAGAGTTCTGTAGACACAAACCCCTCCTCATCACCAAGTGAGGCAGAAGAACATGGGCATCACACACTATTCCCAGTCCTACTGCTGCAGACAACCATTACACCAGGTGCTACACATGGTGCTACAAATGAATTGAGGATTTAGCTGAGTAACACAAATCATACCTGCAAGCAGCATTAACTGTTTTGCACAGCCTGTATCTGAATAAATGTGACACAGAAGTAATACCATTTAGCATCTGACAGATGGAGTAAACCAAATGAAGCTGCAGATGTTTGTTAAACTAACAGACCAACACCCCACTTCACCAGGGGTACCAGCAATCAGATTCTAGACTCCAAATGAAACTGCTCAATTTCAAAACACTAATATTAACAACCAGTTCCAGCCCATCCAAAGATTCAATATTCTTGCTAGCCAACAAGATGTCAAATACATTATCATTTTGTTTAAAAATATAACTAACTCATCTACATTGCTGCTAAAATTTTATTCACTATACTGCACTATTACCATTGAAACCACTCCAGATGTAAAGGTACTTTTACTAAAAGATTTACCATGGGAAGGTTAATTTTAAAGATGAGCTTTACAGCAGTGAAAAGAGAGGGGAAGTCATATAACCTATCCCCTTATTTACAAGACACGTTTATTTTAAACTCTCCTATAGTACAGTGGGTATAAACATCTGATGGGAAGGAATGCAAAAGAGAGAGCCAAATTGTTCTCAGCACTACTCACTGACAGGATGAGGCAATGGGCACAAATTAAAACATGAAATTCCATCTGGACATATGAAAACAGTTTACTGTGAGGGCATCAAACAACAGATCAGGTTGCCCAAAGGGGCTGCGAAGTCTCCATCTGTGGAGATGTCTGGACACAGTCCTGGGCAACCTGCTCTAGCTGACCCTGCTTGAGCAGGAGGTTTGGATTAGATGATCTCCAGAGGTCCCTGCCAACCTCAACCATTCTGTGACACCAGCAGTGGTGGAGGAGGACCACTGCTGATTCTGCATACTCATAACTGCAGCACCAATAATAATAACTTGTCTCATCTCTGAATTAATAAAACCAAGGCTACAAAGCTGGTGCCAAATACTTTCTTAGGGAAGGGTTAAGTTTACTGATTGTACTGGGAACAGACTTCTCTTTTATAACTAGTTATGTTATTGGGAGACTAAGAAAGGCCATGCAGACTAATCTTAGATTCTTATCACTATTGCTAACAGCTTTGAATTGTAACTGAAACATCACAAAAGTGTAATTTCATTTTTTAAAGTGTATTCTCTGTTGAACTCATATTCCAGGTGGACAGCTTACTATATACTAACCCCTGTGACCTCCAGCCCTTTTGCAGCCCTGTGTATTATCTGCCTTGTCACTAAAGTCCACTTCTAGAGCCAAGTATGTCCCAAGACCCCATCCATCCAAAGGAGGATGTTAGTATGTGTTCAGTCCTCACTCAAACAAAAGTCTGTTGAGATAATATTGAGACAGCATTTCACCCAAAACAGATCTGGTTGCTTTTTTATCCTACTACTCACTCTCAACAGAAATCTCACTATTTTTAAGAAACAGACTTTGAATAAAGCCAAGAAAACCAAACCAGTAATCTTTCACTCCTTCAGGTATAAAGAGAATGAAGTTGATGTTGCAAATATCAGTCCTAGAGGACATCACCTTAGAACCACCAAATTATTTAGGTTAGAAAAGACCTTTAAGATCATCAATTTCAAACCAAACCTAGCACTGTCGAGTCCACTACTAAACCATGTCCCTAAGTATCACATTTACATGTCTTTTAAATACCTCCTTTGATAATGACTCCCCCACCTCCCTGGGCTGCCTCTTCCAATGCTTGACAACTCTTTAGGGGAAGGAATTTCACCAGTACACTCATTTCATGTACCTGTTGTGTGAAAATTCATCTTCATTTTATAATTTATGTAGGGGCTAAAGCTATTTAGCAATGAATTTCCCTACGATGATTATTCATGGCTGTGGAAAAAAAAAAGCTGCCACAAACATATCTGTTTAAGCAACCAAGGCAGTGCCAATACCTATTCTAAGTAAGTGGTGAATGAAGCAGCAGAACTGCTGTCTCTTTGAGAGTCCTTTCTCACAGTGTGCATCTCATACAGCATAAAACATTACATACCCAGAGGTTTTAATGACTTCAATTTCTTAGAACAAATTTTGTTTTGTTTTGAATATTCATTTGCTACATATTCTGGCGGTGACCAACATCTTGGACACAGATTTTTGTTAACAGCTGAAGAAATAATAAATACAGCCACTTTTAATGCTTGTCTGAAATCTCTGAAATGCAATTTCTGAGAAGTGAGGGGGTTTGCCTTTAAAAAACCAAAACACTTTTCTTCCATAATTTGGCCTAAACATACAATTAAATTGATTTTTCTCTACATACACATACATAACATGCTCATACATATCTCAAAGCCTGCAAACCTTTTTGACTAAGGTATTTGTCTTCACCACTAGACAACTGCCAATTCAGTGTCATACATCAAGGGAGCAAACATAAGAGGGACAGACTCCAACTATCCAGAACACATTTCCCAGGGATAGCCATTATCTTGAGATGTTGAATGATCTTTACTTTCATCAAAATCTGCCTTTCTTCAATTACTTCAAATTAGTTTTCATTTTCTTCTTCACTGATCCCAGTAGTCATATCTGAAAAGCCTCTCTCATGTATAGATAGCACGTTAGTTCTATCAGAACTACTTAACCACATGTTAGAAGTAGCTGTGTGGTTTATTGTCTTCTTGAGGAAGACAAATGTTTACCTGGAATACTGACAGGTATTTGGTTCAAGAACTCACGCAGTAAACATTGACTTTGGTCTGATGGGCAGACCAGAGAAGCAGAAAGATGTGTCTGACAGCTACTGTGAGGAAGGCAAATTCAGATGCAAGTTGAGGAAATTGTTAGTGAGATGATTCTGAGGTCAGAACATTAAATGGAATTTGTGCAAACCAGTACAAAAATCTTCAGTAAGCTACTGAAAATTCATCACAACTGAGTGGACAACGTTTTTCTAAGACTTGCTCAGTCAATGTGACATTGAGACAGAGCCTCAAACACTCACAGTTCTGTTCTGATAGCACCATGCCTTGATGTTTTCACTATACTCTTGCAGTATATTTGTGGGAAAGATTTCAATGATACCTGTGACTATATGTTCTGCTATCAGTCTCAGTTTCAGTCCTTCCCAGTTCTGCAGCAGTCATTCTGCTGCAAAGGCACTGTCTGGAAGTCACAGAATCACAGAATCAGTTAGGTTGGAAGGGACCACAATGGGTCATATGGGCCGAACTCCCTACTTGAGCAGGACCATCCTAGAGCACACAGCTCAGGATTGTGTGCAGATGGTTCTTGAATATCTCCAGTGAGGGAGAATCCACAGCCTCTCTGGGCAACCTGTTCAGTGCTCAGTGACTGCACAGGAAAGAAGTTCTTCCTTGTATTCAGGTGGAACTTCCTGTGTGTCAGTTTTTGCTGTTACCTCTTGTTTTATTGGTTTCCACCACTGAGAAGGGTCTGATCCATCATCTTAGCACTTCCCATTTGTGTACTTGAACACATTAATGAGATCCTTCTCAGTCATCTCTTCTCAAGGTTGAACAGCCCCAACTCCCTCAGCCTTCCCTCATCAGTGAGGTGCTCCAGTCCCTTCATCATCTTCATTGCCCTCCGCTGGACCTACTCCAGCAGCTCCATGTCCTTCTTGTACTGAGGAGTCCAGAAGTCATATATGTCCATAAGAGAAGTGGCAAAAATCACCCCTTTTTTTTTTTTTTTGACTCCTATTTCTTCATGCAGAAGTGAGAGGACAGAAAACAGACTGAAATCTAAACCTAAAATTTTTCAGCAGTGCCATGGCCAAGAATTACAAAAAAAATATACTCTTTCAATACAGACCTAAACTAACTCCAGGGGAGTCTAAGTTTGGGAAAGATTAACATAAGCATTACCTTTAAAAACCAGTACAGGTGCAAAAGGCCACTCAGGTAAAAGATAAACCTATTTGAGGGAAGCACCGATTAGGAATTAATGCGAAGTTAAGCACTTTTAATCTCAAAACTGTGACAGTCATTGCAATGCAACAGAACTCTCACAGATCTAAAAGGAAGCTGTTTCTAACATATTATCACAATTACAGATTAAGTCTAGTTTTTAGAATTTTGATTAAATTAATTAACTAATAAGATGTGTCACCTAATCCTCTAATTTAACTTCCCTAAAAGATTACTTTTCAAACATATAACTGCAGCCATTAAGGCAATGAAATTTTACAAACATTTAATTGTATTACCAGTTATACACATCAGAGGTGGAATAGAAAAAAAAAACCCTGTAAAAGATTGAGAAACTGAATGCTTCATTTGCTGAGGTGTTATTTTAGGGGCTATAAATGTACTTTTTGATAACAAAGGCAAAGGATGCACTTGCTAAGAAACTGTCCCACTGACACAAGCATCAAAAGAGACAATGGGAAGAGCACAATGCAGTAATTAGGAGATTCACTAGCATCATTCTGCAATTTTATCATCAGCATCACAAAAACTGTTGCCTCTAATGGCAGCAGAAATGCTAGACAAATTCAGGCAGTAGTGTGGGAAAAAACTGATTACCGAGTAGCAACTCCAATAGATTTTAACCTTTTATCTCTAACATGCAGAACCTTTTCCCTCTAAATGCTTACATACTTTCATCAAGTACTATAAAAAATTGCCTTTTTGCTCCCAAAGGAACTGCACATGACTGTCAATAAAACTTTACTAAAGAAATCTTATTAAAAATCTAGTGTTTGAGAACACTGGGCAGAAAAAACAATACATGTCCATTAAATAGACATAGCTTATTTCCACCTTTTTGTTTTACTTTACAGTAAACTAAAACTAAATTTACCCCTCAGAAATGTATGCAAGTTAGTAAATTTTTGTGCAGCCTGAAAATAATTATTAAAACAAATAACACTTCTTCATTATGATTCATAACAGCTATCAATGAATTATTGTGTATTTCTCAGCACTGAAAGGGTGTTTGCATTCTTCAACACAATCTACGCTAAGCTGTAGGACAATATTCAGTATGTATCTCAATATTTTAAGATACAGAACTGCTCATTTAGGGTTGCCCAAAGAAGTGCTTTATTATGCCATAATTCAGTCATGTTGGCTATGTTGCCTTATGGCTTCTCGTATTAGGTTAAAGGTTCAAAACCATTAGATTTCTTCCCTGGTTTTCTCCTCCCCCAGTATCCAGACAACGCAGTGTTCCTTAAGTGCACCTTTCCATAAATCAGTTCAGAGCTCGTTAAACTTTTCTGTATTTTTTCAGCAGTGTCTGCTTGTAAGACACACCTCTGTGGCACTCTAAAATACTAAATTAAAATAAAAATACTCAGCAATATATATCCTACTCCCTATCTTGCCCAGTACATCATCATCAAACAGAGCCTCAGGGCAAGGTACAGACAGACAGACATGATAAAGTACCTCTGAAAAACTATTTATTCTGCTCTCTAGGAAAAAAAAAAATTAAAAATCAAAGGCTGTTTTTCTTAATTTTTTTTCTCTCAGGACGACAACTTCACTATCAAACTTTATAACCTGTGTCTCAAGCTAATTGATGTAATCTGATCTCTGCTTCTTACCAAATTCCTGCCTCTGTCACCTAGGTGCCTCTGTAAGCTGACAATTTTCAAGGTACTCATCTCTAACAGCAGCTTGTATCAGGGAAGAAAAAGAAACTTGGTATGAGAGCAAGAGTGAAGAGTTAACCAATTAAAAATCTATACAATACTTGCAAATTGTTTTACCATCAGCTTCAGTTTTCTATATGAACACTGGAACTAGGAGCAAATACAATACTTCTGGTTCTCAAGGTTTCACCATGATTTTTTTCATCCTGCCTTCTCTAACCAGTACAGCTACAGACTCAGGAGTAAGATTCAGATAAGGGTCTTTGTTTATTTTATGCAAAATACACTGTAAATATACTTAGCAGATATTTATTGTTCAAATTTTCCACCAGAGCAAACAAAGAAGATCTTTCAAAATAACTTTCCTTGCTCTGAAAATAACTCATCTCACAACTGCACTTATGAAGTGCCTTCTATTCCTCCCACACAAAATGAAAAGCACTGCTCCAAGGGATGGTCATTTGGACCGATTACAAGTCAGTAGCTGCTCTTGGTTGCCTTTACATTGGCTACCATTAACATTTAGTTTCCTTTAAAAAAATGGTATTTCTTGCAGGTTTCTTGATGGTATGTACTCTTCATGTTCTTCAGAATAAGTTTTCAGTTTTGAGCAGAGTATCAGAAAATTGCCACTAATTCCAGGTATCATTTCTTTGGCCAATCTGTTATTTTGAACTGGTTTAATACTTAAAATATATTTTTTTACAATTTTATCTTCTTCTCTTGACACCATTCAGGGAAAGAAAAGTCTGATACAAGTACTACCTTTCTTAAATGACATTTAAAAATTGCAGACTCTAGCTGACTTGTCTGACAATTCTCAAATATGTCAGTTTACACCAGAAGAGCAGCTGGCAAAATTTCAGAAAGGGGATACTCTCCATACCCTTCACAGGACATCAAGGAACCAAACTGCTCAAGTTCCAAACAGCCTTTCCCACAGGACCACAACTGATGATACAGAAGTAGAACCCACAGTTCATAGAATCACAGAATCAGTTAGGTTGGAAGGGACCACAATGGGTCATCTGATCCAACAGCCCTCCTCAGACAGGGCCATCCTAGAGCACATGGCTCAGGATTGTGTCCAGATGGTTCTTGAACACCTCCAGTGAGGGAGAATCCATGACCTCTTTGGGCAGTTCAGTTTGTTCAAGTGCTCAGTGACTGCACAGGAAAGATCTTCCTTGTATTCAGGTGGAACTTCCTGTGCATCAGTTTTTGCTGTTACCACTAATTTTATTGGTTTCCACAAGTGAGAAGATCCATCATCTTGGCACTTCCCATTCGTGTACTTGAATACATTAATGAGGTCCCTCTCAGTTGTCTCTTCTCAAGACTGAACAGCCCCAACTCCCTCAGCCTTTCCTCATCAGTAACTTGCTCCAGGCCCTTAATCATCTCTGTTGCTCTCTGCAGTTCTTATAAGAAGTGCAACGTACATTCAGACTGTTGCCATAGGAAGAAATACGAAGACTTAAATTAATAACTTAATGATGTTTATGAAAACACAAGGTATATTTTGTAAACAGCACATTTATGCCTTTAGGAATACATAAACTTAACATAAGGAAATGCATCTACTGTGTAAGTTCTACATCTGTGCTACTGTTCATAATGTAATGATGCTTAATAAAGCAATGCTCTATAATGTGGTCTTCTGGCAGAGCTCTGCATTGACACACAAGATTCTTAAATTCAATTCCAAGGTTTTAGGGTGTAGATTCTGAAGTGTTTCTGTAAAGAGTCTAATCATTCCAACAAGAGCTTGCTGAATTATAGTGGGAAAAATTGAGTCATTTCTTAAGTAAGGACTATGGAGAACACTGCCATTACATGTATTACAGGTTTCTGAGCTAGGCATTTGCTTCCACTTTTTGAGGGTTTTATTTCCTGTTTTGGATATCTTAAGTTTCAATGGGTTTGTTTTGGTTGTTTGGCCAGTTGGTGGGTTTTCTTTCTTTAAATACAAAGGGATGCTTTCCTTCCAGTTTATGGAGTTATAAGCAATTTACAGATTATGCTACCATTTTCTCTGGTCACAGCACATTACACTAGGCATTGCACCAAACCACACCATTTCAGCCTTCTGAAGTTTTATGTATCACTGTCTTCAGAGGGTCAGAGAATCAAAACTGGTCACAATTGCATCTTTTAAGTACCCTCTCCATAGTTTCATAAGATAATTGATGACTCAGATGTCCTAGGAAGCTCCAGCTTTAATGCTGTGACAGGTTTCTTCCAACTGTTATAAACCCTGAAAAAGCAAATTATTTTACAATATCACGGTCAGTATTCACACATCACCTGTGTTAAAATGCCCACATCCCACACCTGGCTGACAGGTGACAAAAATGCCAGCTGATGTTTGCTACTTTTGCTCTGTTTGCACCTGAACACCAGGCTGAAAAGAAATTACAAGAAGCGAAGGTTACTCCAGCAAATCATAAAGGCAAAAGTAACACCTTTTGCTACCAGAGTCGAAGAACTTTCATTAAAAAAAAATTTGCTCTTAGCAGTTTCATCCCCACATCCTTGTGAGATAACAAATGTTAAAGACAGATTACCTTCAGATGGCAACAAAGAACCAACAGTAAAATATGTTTATATAATCTTACACTTC
>NW_008682767.1:0-391 GCF_000695815.1 Acanthisitta chloris
GAGAGAGAGAGGGAGAGCGGTGTGCCGGGCCGGAGAGAGCGGTGTTCAGGTACGGAGCGCGGGGCGCGGTGTTCGGGGTGCGGAGTATCGGGCGCGGTGTTCGGGGTGCGGGGCCCGCACAGGGACTGGGGCTGTTCCCCTCGGGACGTTCGGGTTGTTCCTGCTCTGAGCAGGGGCCGCGTGACCCAGGTGTGTCACAGGTGTGTCACAAGTGTGTGTGTGTGTCACAGCGGTATCCGAGCCGTGTCACAGGTGTGTGTGTGTGTCACAGCGGTATCCGAGCTGTGTCCCAGGGGTATCCGAGCTGTGTCCCAGGTGTGTCCCAGATGTGTGTGTGTGTCCCGGGTGTGCGTGTGGCGCAGGGGGATCCGAGCCAGGTCCAGGGCGTGGC
>NW_008682767.1:603-2047 GCF_000695815.1 Acanthisitta chloris
CCGTGTCTCAGCCATTGCCCTGCAAACCTCTCCAGCCTCCCACACAGGAAGGGACGGGAAAGGCCGTAGTGAATTCTCGGCCGTGTGGAAGGAGTAATTAAAGGTCTGTTTAGGGCTCGTTAGTCAGTGACCGGGTCAGCCTGCGCTGGCCGTGCAGGGGATGCTGTGCTCAGCTTTGTCCTGCTGCTCGGAGCAGCCTGGAGAGCAGAGCTGAGGGGAGCTGGCCCTGCTGGAGCTGCAGTGCTCCCAGCCCGCTCTGCCGGCCCTGCACGCACCACTGCTCCGACGCGGGTTAAACCAGGCAGGACACGAGTCGCGTTTCCGTTTCCTGAAGGCCTTAAGCTCCAGACTTTGAGGTATAGCAGCTCCTGGCTTGGTTTCCTGACTCGTTCCCGGTTCCAGTAGACACCAGGACTGGTTTGGAGGAGCTGTTCTGGGCAGTCTCTGGCTGATTTCTCTAATCTCGGTGCGTTGTGTGAGTCGATAGCTCACTGCACAACACCAGCAGCACAAGGCTCTGTCTGCTGCTCGCTCGGCCCCAGTGCTGCTTCCGCCGTCCCGCCGGAGATCGTTCCCTCTGCTCTCTGACTCGAGGCTCGCTTCGAGGAGTTTGTCACGCTCAGGCTGAAGGCTGATGTTGTGCCGAGGTGATGAGCTGAGAGCAGAGTGTGGTGGCTGCTGGTGGTGGTGCCAGTCCTGGCAGTCACAGACAATCTTTGGAGCACTTCTGAGAGATAACAACATAGGAAGATAAGTAACAAACTTGGATTTGTGCTTAAAGAACTTCAGATCCAACCTGGTAGAGTTTCATTCTTCTCTTTGTTTGGTTCCATTCTGTGCTTGTTGTGGATGGGAAGGTGCATGTGAGACGGGAGAGGAAGCAGTGATGTCTGTCTGAGACAGATATTCCAAAGGCTGAATACACTTGGTGGGGAGTGATGTTAAATTAAAGCTGCATTGACTGCTCAGGGTCCCAGGATGGAGCTAGGAGAGTTTTGAATGGAAGGAGTTACCAGGAAAGAGAACGATACGATCCAACTTTTCAGTGTTGAGGCGTTTGAAGGGGCGTTTGCGTCTGCAGGTAGAGGTCAAAGCGACATCCGCTAACCCTCAGGGAGATGCTGAGGAGGGGCAGGAAGTTTTCCAGCTCTGCTCAGAGCTCTCTGGGAGCTGAGGGGAGCTGTGTCCAGCTCTGCTGTGTGGTGTCGGCTGGGGTGAAGTGACAGGAAGTCAGAGGAGTTTCGTGTGCCTCGGAAATGTAGCTCAGCAGTAACTTGGCTGTGTTTTATTGTTGCGCCAGCCAAGAAACGTCACATCGCGCTCGGCGGGTTTGCGCCTGGCCGTGTCCCGGGAGTGCCGTGACCTGGTGTTTCTGTCGGCAGAGTCCCGAGGTGCAGCTCAGATCTGTTGGCAGAGTCCCGAGGTGCAGCTCGGAGCTCCCGGA
>NW_008682768.1:0-973 GCF_000695815.1 Acanthisitta chloris
AAGTATATCTTAGGTAGGCTAAGGATTCAGTTAAAATATTTTAAATCATTTAGTTGTTATAGGTTTGTTGTTAATGTTGATAGCATGTGCTCGTAAGATTAATTTCTGGAAGGGTTAGTAAAACCATGAAGCAAGTCTGGATCGCTCAAAAACAAACAGGGGATTTGTGGGGGAATTTCTGATTGCTCACGGACACGTGAGCAATCCAGCCTTGCTAGCAGGGCCTGAGCAAGCTGCAGGCTGAGACGGACACAGCTGCAGCTGGAATGGGAGAAAGGAGGTAGCAAGATAAGCAGCTCCTGCTGTGGGATGCAGGAGCTGAAGATGGTTAGGGGTGGGGAACAATGATTGGGGCATTTTATGATTTAAATAATAAAGGAGTTAGTGATGAGATAATAACGGCGTCGCCTCTTTGTACATGAGCTCCCACATCATACCTTCTTTTTCCTATTAGCTCCCCCTTTTTCTTTCAGCAGATTCACTCTAGTTTCTGATTCAATCCATAAGTGTGCATATTCACTTTCCTCTAAACTAAATGGCTCCTTAGATTTAACATATATGTTTAAAGCCTGACAAACCCACTCCTCAAAACATCCAAAACCAGACCAATATAGATGATCACCTCTAATCTGTTTTCCACCCCAAACTTCCATACAGTAGTATATCATTTTCACTTTATCCTTACCCTGCCTAGAAGGGTAATCATCCCAAGATTTAATCATCATTCCTAGTGGACTATCTGGTGGTACCTGAGGCAACCTAACCTTAGGCTCTGACCTAACCTTAGGTACAGATCCACCCATGGGACCAGAAGGCTTGCTCTGCTTCTGTCCCATCTTCCAGACTGCCTTCTGATGCCAAGAAAAGGCTGGAAAAGAACTACCCCCAGACTTGTATCTCTGAGGTAGCAGGGATTTGTTTATTCAGTGCTGGGCACAAGGGGGATCACTCCACCAAACTTGTGCAACTAGAG
>NW_008682768.1:1182-1505 GCF_000695815.1 Acanthisitta chloris
CTCGTCCGGAGTGCCTTCTCCCACCCACACACTCGCTTCACTCGCTTCCCCCCGCTCGTGGCCCAGACCCTCGCGGGATATGGGAACCGCACTACTAGGGGGTCCGCACTCGCTTCGCCCGCAATTGGACGTCTCATTCACACACACTCAGGCGCACTCCGGGATACCCAACCCCAACCGAACGAACACCGGCATATACTTACCCGCTCCTGGGTCTTCGTTCGGGTCTTCGTGCACAAAGATTACAGGGTTACCGGTCTTTATTCGCTTGCAGCCGAATTTGTAGAAGTTTTGGCGTCAAAGTCCTCAAGCGGGGGCCGCTG
>NW_008682769.1:0-303 GCF_000695815.1 Acanthisitta chloris
GGAGGAGGAGGAGGAGGAGGAAGGGCAAAGCGGTTCCGTTCCCCCCGGGATTGCCCTGGGCAGGTTTCCGTGCGCTCGCAGCGCTCCGAGCAGCCTCTGCAGGGGGCAAAGCTGCTCTGTAAATGAACTCAGCAGCACCTTCCCCTCGTGTTTGCCTCGGTCACGGGGAGGGCTCTGAGGTTGGATGAGTTGAGGTGCAGCCGAGTGCGGTGCAGTTCGGGTTCTGGAGGCAGTTCGGGTTCTGCAGGCAGTTCGGTTCTGGAAGCAGTTTCGGTTCTGGAGGCAGTTTCGGGTTTGGAGCAG
>NW_008682770.1:0-313 GCF_000695815.1 Acanthisitta chloris
GGTTGTGCCCGCAGCGTGTCGAAGCAGCACGCCATCATGCCGGGACAGTCGTACGGGCTGGAGGATGGTTCCTGTAGCTACAAGGATTTCAGCGGGTCGCGCAACAACCGTTTCTCCACGCCCGAACAGGCGGCCAAGAATCGCATCCAGCACCCCAGCAACGTCCTGCACTTCTTCAACGCGCCCCTCGACGTCACCGAGGACAACTTCTACGAGGTCAGCGCCTTCTTCCTCCTCCTCCTCCTCCTCCTCCTCCTTCTCCTCCTCCTCCTCATCCTTCCTCCTCCTCCTCCTCCTCCTCCTCCTCTTCCTC
>NW_008682771.1:0-7284 GCF_000695815.1 Acanthisitta chloris
TTTGGTTACGATGTGTGGTGTGGTAGGTGCAATGATTCAGCCCCAGAGTGGGGCTGCTGGGCACGAGGGTTTGTGAGGGGAACACAGATGGGTTTTGCTGGGAGAGCAGAGGGTCTTAGCGACATGAAGGAGCAAGGGAGGGCTTAGCAGCACAAGTGGTCCTTTGGCAGTGATACCCATTTGCCACAGGTAGGTATCTGAAGGCTAGATTAGAGGTATCAGTGATGGCAGGAGGAAGAGATACTTGTAGCCAAGCACAGGGATGGTGGAACTCCCTTTCCTGTTTCTCTAGGGCAGATGCAGTGCTGAAGGCAGAGGGAAAGGAGAAGGGAAGGCAATCAGTGGTGGGTTGGGTCTGGCCTTCACATGGAATTGCTTTTCTGAGCTGACTGTCCTTGGAGCCTATGTTAATGTGGGACCTGAAGAGCTTGAGCTTATGCTCAGTGCACTGTTGTCCTTTGAGAAGTCTTTATCAATCCTGACATATCCATGCCTAACCTTTTATCAGACACCTTATGACTGAGAAGACGTCTCTAGTTCCTTCTGCTGGGAATTTTTCCCAGGCTGTCTAAATCTCAAGCTACAATTTAAATCTGTCCTTTCTATTCTTTGACTTCCAGTGGCTGAATATTCCCAGTTTAACAGATATTCTTCTGCAAAGTCTGTGCTGGTGAGGGCTGTTCCCAGCTTGATGTGCTGAATGAACACTGGCATGGGTGCAGGAAGGCATTAAACTAAGCAGAAGTCACTGTCACCAGAGGTTAGGCATTGTTAAGTATAAACATGAAACTCAGGCCAGGAGTAGAAAAAGAGTCAAAATACAAGAATATCAGACATGATATTTGTAAGGATGAATTGAAAGTAATTGAAGCAGAATTCAACTGACATTTTCTGCTTGGTGATGAGTAAAAAGGGGAAAAAAAGTGAGAAAGAAAGTGTCACTTGGAATAGTCGAGCTCTGAGTTCATTTGAACAGTGTCCATGAGCCTGTGGAGGGAATGCAGCCCCCACCAGTTAGCATTAGGGCATGATGTATTAGGTGATTTGCTAAAATGCTGGTGAAGTTTCTTTATGGTGAACAACAAGGGCAGTAGCTACAAGCTCTGCTTCTTGTCAGCTGTGAACATCCTAAGTGACACTGTTTTGTTTAACTCCATGTTCTCCCTCCCCATGCTGTCCTTATCAGACCCTCTCTTATCCTTAAAACAGAGGTTAAAATGGAGCTGATCTTGCCTGACTCTCACAGGATCCTAGAATGATTAAGGTTGGAAAAAGCCTCTAAGATCATTGGGTCCAACTGTTAATGCAGCATCAGCATGTTCACCACTAAACCATGTTGTGCAGTGCCACATCCACATGCCTTTTGAACACTTCCAGGGATGGTGATTGGGCAGCCTGTCCCAATGCCTGAACACCCTTTCAGTGAAGAAATTTTTCCCAGCAGCCTATCTAAACCTCCTGGTGCAACTTGAGGCCATTTCTTCTGGTCCTGTCACTTGTTACCTGGGAGAAGAGACCAAACCTCACTTGGATACAACCTCCTTTTAGGAGTTGTAGGGAGTGATAAGATCGCCCCAAACCTTTTCCACCTTTCCACACTTTTCATCCTATTGTCTCTCAGGTCTTCCCTAATCTAGGGACTACAAGCAAGTTTTGCATTGTCTTTGCCAGTCTGGCACCTGACAGGCAATGGGCATTACTGAGCAGCACAGTGATACCTCACTGGGCTCAGGGCTCACCAGTCCTCCAGAGGTTCTGCAAGAATTGGGTCTTTCATGGCCTTGGGAAGCACCACAGCATTAGAGGCAGCAATGGGTGGTGCAAAACCAGCCCTCTTCCTGACACAACAGATGGGCTGCTGCCTGAAAAAATGAGATGAATGTTGTTGCATGGCTTGTAGTCTGACAGGAATGTCTGGGGAAGCTCTAATGTCGCTTCCCCACAAGCAGCTGTCGTCTGCATCCTCTTCCATGGCCTCCTGGGTGACTTCTTGTTTTGCAAACAGTCCATCCTTCCTTCCACATTCCCTCTGGATGGAGGATTTTACTGGAGGGTTTCCTGCTCTTGTCTCTCCATTCCTGCACAGCTCTGCCTTCTTGTTCGTGCCAATGCAACTGCTGTCACTTAAAAGCAGATTGCTGAAATATCTGGGTTGACAGAAAAGGAAAGTAGAGGTTATTTTTTTAAAAACTCAGACCAGAGTAATGATCTGTTTTCCAGCCACTCTCCCTGCACAGCTGGTGGACAATGATCTGCAGCAGAGGAACAGCCAAATGTGGGAGATGCCCAAATGGACAGTTTGGAGCAGGGAAAGGGATGGCATTGCTGTTCTCCATAGTTCCAACGTGTGTTCCCCTCTTCTACATCAGGTGGGGAGAGTTAGATCTCCTCAGTTATCCCATGGGAAATATGTGTCCCTTCACCTGCCACACAGGCAGTGGCACTGGGAGTGAGGGAAAGTTGGACTGTGTCTTTTGATGGGAGACTGCAGTCAGAGCAGATTAGAGCAAGGGGAAAATGGACCCTTGAGGGACCTAATCAAGCTGTCAATGGCTCCTAATGCAGCAGTCACTAGCAGGTTTTGCCACAACAGTACAAATGTGGTATTGTTTTGACAGTCTGGGGCAATGCTTGTCATCTGAATATCATTAGTTTGTGGTAAAGATCCTATTCCACGTGTAAAGAATTTGGCCTCTGCATCTTGTTGTCAGCATGGAAATGTTTCAGTGCTGCACAAATGCAAGTAAATAAATGCAGAAGCCTGAAAATGCATTGTTGGTATGCTGCTGTTACCTAGCACCCAGAGAAATTAGTTCTGTCTGACAAAAAATGGAAACACTGCCAGGATATTTTGCTTCAGTTTAGCTTGTTTGCTAGAATTGTTTGTGGTTAGTAATGAGCACAAGGTTCACTTGTAATAATAATGTAACCATGGTAATGCGATAACACAAGCTGATGCCAGGCTGATTTGCTGATAAGATTTATACCCTATTATATTATCCAATGCAATTAAGAAATACTTGGAAAATTAACATTAGAATAGATTAAAATAAAGTATCAGAGGTGTAGGTGACAGCTGTGGGTCTTAAGCACAGTCCCCAAGTGGACATGTCACTCTGCCCTTGTTTTAATGAGCAAGGAAAGCATTTACTTTTCCAGAGGGAATTGCCATGTTCCTCAGTTTTTGCAATTCCCTGCACTCAATTTAGCGTGACTTGTCAGAAATTAATGTAGGAAAAGCAACAAGTGTTAATTTCCCTCTGATTTAATCTAAACTGAATTTGATGATCAGCTGGGCTGGAAGAGGGAAGACAAGGGTATGCTTTGGGATATAGGGGTTTGCTCCCAATGGAAAGGGAATGAAAGGTGAGATGGGGGTCAGTAACTCTTACCCCTTGCCTGTGTGTTTGGGATTCACTGCCCATCATGCCAACCACTGCTTTCTCAGAGCTCCTTTTTTTGCTGCCAGTGCCAGCCACTTGCTCTCTCTTGTCCTGTAAGCTCTGTGGGGCAGAGACCATCTCTTCATTCCCTATATATGAAACATGAAGGAACACAACATTTCTACCACTTAATAATATAATCATAAGAGATGAGCCAGGATAATCAGAAGAGATGAGCCATTTCATAACCGCCTCTGTACCAGACAGAATTACATCGCTCATAACACCCTAGCAACAGAGCTCCTCAATCATCAGCTCTTCTCCTTACCTGCAGGTATCTCACTGCCTCCCTCCTTGCTGTTCCTATGCTGAAGCTGAGGATGAGGAATCTAGGATTATTTGTTTGTGGAGAATTTCAGCTGATTACCCCAGTGAAGGACTTTACGAAGGAGTGTAAGAGCTGTTGCCATAAGCTGGGAGAGGAAAGGAATACAATTTTGGACACTTTTTCATGTGAGAGTCTCAGCCTTTGCTAAGAGTTTTGAGATGTTTGGTTTGCTGAGATAGAGGCCTCCAAATGTTGTCCAGTCAGAGCTAATCTGGGGATTGGGGCCTCCCTCTTATCTCAGACTGGTTTTTCACTGGGGTGACTGACTGCAGTGTAACAGAGAGGGGAGAAACCAGTCTTAGTCTCTTGTTCCTTGTGTACTTAAAATACCTGTTTTACTTGAGGATGATACCTTGCAAAGACACCCTGTTCTCCATCTTTTCACCTTGTGGTCCTCTTCTGGATCTGTCTTTCATCTGTATTCCACCACCTATTGCTGAACTTTTTCTCTTGCTGCTTATGGGCTCTTTTTTTTTGTTGTTTTCTGAGCGTCTTCCTAGGTAAATTAAAGGGTCTGTATTTTATGCTCATTCTCTTTGCTCTTTCTACTGCCTTCACATCCTGCCTTTCCAGGCTCTCCCTCCCCTTGTCTCCATGACCTACACTCTGCTGAGCTGCATCCTTGCTCCTGAATAGTCTCTGTGGCCCTCCCCTCACTAGTTTTGTCTTGGGTCACTCCTTGTTTTCCTTCTGTTATTCACACAGATTGTCATTTCTTGCTGTCTGCTCACTCACACATCTTCTCCTCTCACACTGTTCAGCCTCCTCATTCCCACCACTTCTCTGGCATCTTATTCCTTCATCTATGGGGAGAAACCTGAGTTCCTGTTCATCAGATCCTCCTTCCCTCTCTCTGTGCTGATCCTAGCCACACAGTGAGTCTGGTGCAGTCAAAGCTGTGTTCCCCTCTCCATGTGATGTAGGGAGCTGACTATTCTGGCACTTCTTGTGTTTCTTTTCCTTCCTGGAATCAATGCACTGTGAAGGATGAACACAGAAATGCCAACAGGAAGTCCAGGAGATAAGCAGCACCTTACACTCTCCAGAGTGGAAGAGGTGACTTGGGAGAGAGGAATTGAACTGAAACCTGCCAAATGATAAGTGGCAAAATAAATAAATCTGAACATTACTGCAGATTTTATTTACAGCTGCAATTTATTTTGGAAGCAATGTCTACATTGTACAGTGCACAACAGCTCAGGAAGAGCTGAAATAGCTTTGTATAAATATTGCATGAAGCTTTGTGTACAAATGCAGACAAGGCATAGAGCTATACACAAAACCTGGCTAAAAAGGTGAAGAAAAATGTGTGAGCTTCTGCTTCTCTATCTGGGGAGCTCCTGGTACCTGCTAGGGAAAGTAGCTTTGCATTGCAATACTGCTGTCAGCATGAACATGCTCAGAGGTGCTGCAAGCCAGGCTCCACACAGGAGAGAAAGCCATGGAGTGGATTTGTAGGTCAGCAGGGTTAGCCTAAAGGTTCTGGGGCAGGGGCTGAACCTACTTCTGGGCCCAGATACACAAAATGAGTAGAGAGACAGTGGTCCAGTATGGGACTTGTTTTTTTATTTCCAGTTTTGCTTAGCAACCTCAGGTAAACCTTTGCCCTTAGGGCATCTCTTGTGCTTTCAGTGTTTGTCAGTTCCCTCTGTGGCTCCAATTTCATGGGCTCTTGACTCTGGTGGGAGTGACGCTACTCCCCGAAGAAGTGGCCTTGCCTTCTCTGGCTGCTTATTCTTGTGCTGCCTCACTCCCCCTCTTTTGCTGGTGCATCAGGAGCCAGGACAGCAAAGCAGGCACCGATTTACTGAGCAGTAGGGCTGCACCGAGGACCTGTGTCCACACTGCATGGATTTAAAAGCTGGTATTTTGGACTAGTTGTGGTCTTGTCCTACAGACCAAATGCCCATTAATGAACATCCATTCATGGTTGAAGTGTTTTGGGTCTGTTCCCTCCTGCTGCTTTTGTTTCACCCCAAATCAGCTTGGTTCATTTGTTCTCAAATCCCTCTGTGATGTGAACCTGGAGATTTGCACAAAAGTCACTCCCAAACCAAGCTAAAAGATGACCATAGATGCCCTGTGTTGATATGGCTGTGGAGTGAAGCAGCTCTGGGAAGAGATCAAACCCAAAAAGAAACAGTTATCTTTAGCTTCAATCGTCCTCTGAGCATGTGCCCTCACCTACATTAGGGCCAGAATTTGGGGAAGACCAAGGGTTGGTTATAAGCTGTGAGAGGAAATAGATCTCCTTTTTTGAAAGCACTTTGCATTGGTTGAAGACTGTGAAATAAGGGTCTTTGTCAGCTGCAGGCTCTCAGGACAGGGACCAACACCTCCAGCAGGTAAAGGAGGTGTATGGCACACTGCAGTGTAATGTCTGCTGCAAGCAGCATGGGAGTGGGGAGACCAATGTCATTTGAGACCTTTCAGTATCACAATACTCATAACCTTCTGAGGAACAGAGGGATAGTGGGAAAGAGCATTTCATGATGCTTATAATACCCATGAGAGTCCCTGTATGGTGGGCTCACATCTTCCCAAACAAACCCCATTGTGAAGGACTCCCTCAATGCCTGTTTCTTCCTCTTCCATTTCCCCACTCAGTATACATCTGCAACTCAATATTTGCTCTATTTTAATACGAACATTTTTCTATTTTTTCCTTCAGCATCTGGATTCCACCCCCCTCTTTCCACCACATGCCCATTGAAAACCTAATTGCAGATCCCTTGCTGCAATTAGTCTACATGCTGCTACAAAGTTCACTTCATTATGGCTTTTTTCGGCTAGTCCACTCAAACAGGCTTTGAAGCAACACTTCACCAGTGCTTTGATCCTGGTGCCTATGCCATGGTCAGCAGCCCAGTGCAAGAACTGCCATGTTCTCCTCTGCTTTCCACTTTTCCCTGCCCTCTCCTTATACTCTCACCTCTTCATACGAGGATTTTTTGGTCCCAGATGTATTATTTTTACTCAGACATGTTGGTCAGGATAAGCAGCATTTGGCTTTAAACTGAAAGAGGGAAGGTTTAGATTAGATATTTGGAATAAATTCTTGACTATGAGGGTGCTGAGGCACTGACACAGGTTGCTCAGAGAAGCTGTGGCTGCTCCATCCCTGGGAGTGTTCTAGGACAGGTTGGATGGGGCTTGGAGCAACCTGGGCTAGTGAAAAGTGTCCCTGCCCATTGCAGGGGTTTTGGAACGAGATGGTCTTTAAGGTCTCTTCCAATCCAAACCCCTCTGTGGTTCTATAACGATAGAATGGATGGATGGATGATGGATCACTTCATGATAACCCATGACCACGCTGCGCAGGGCTCCAGAGGTCACGGATGGAGTTTTTAGGAAGGTTTACACCTCCGCATGGCACACCTTGCTGCACCTGCCCCGGTGAGGGGACCACGAAGGTGAGATGCTGAGGAGGAGGAGGAGGAGGAGGAGTGCGACCACGGGCGGAGAGCAAGGAGGGAGGGAGGGAGAGAGGGAAGGAGGGCAGAAGGGAAGGAG
>NW_008682772.1:0-813 GCF_000695815.1 Acanthisitta chloris
CGCCCGACCAGAGGGTCTTCCGGACCCCCCAGCCCGGCCAGAGGGTCCCCGGTGCCGCCGCCGACGTGGCCCACAATAGCTACCTGGGTTCGTGTGTGCCACGTGTGTGCCATGTGTGTGCCACGTGTGTCGCCCTCCCCGGGGCGTGTCCTGTGCCGTGTCACCCGTGGTGGGGAGAGGAGAGGCCGTGGGGTCCTGTGGGCCCCGTGTGTGCACACGTGTCAGCCTGGACATACGTGTCCCCATCCACACGTGTCAGCCTGGACATATGTGTCGCCATCCACACGTGTCAGCCTGGACATACGTGTCCCCATTCACACGTGTCAGCCTGGACATACGTGTCCTCATCCACACGTGTCAGCCTGGACATACGTGTCCCCATCCACATGTGTCAGCCTGGACATACGTGTCCCCATCCACACGTGTCAGCCTGGACATATGTGTCGCCATCCACACGTGTCAGCCTGGACATACGTGTCCCCATTCACACGTGTCAGCCTGGACATACGTGTCCTCATCCACACGTGTCAGCCTGGACATACGTGTCCCCATCCACATGTGTCAGCCTGGACATACGTGTCCTCATCTACACGTGTCAGCCTGGACATACATGTCCCCATTCACGTGTACCCCCTGCACACAGGTGTCCCCACACACTCATACATGTCCCCATGCACACACACACACACACATGTGCCTCTGCACACACGTGTCCCTGAACACGCCTCTCTCTGCACACACAGCTGTGCACGTGTGGCCACACAGCTCCCCCCGCGGCATGTTCACCCCCTCTTGTGACCCCCTTAATTCCTG
>NW_008682773.1:0-14674 GCF_000695815.1 Acanthisitta chloris
CCCCCCCCCCCCGCCTCGCCGCCCTCAGCGTCCCGGGGCACTGCCCAACCCAGCGCTTCGTAATGTGAACGAAATACAGTTTAACAATCTGATTTCACCCCATCGCCAAACTGCTCGCAGACGTTTTTTTCTTGACAAAACGCCTGTTAAATCAAAATTCACTTTGCGGTTTGGTTTAATAGCATGTTGGGTTGGTTTTTCCCTGCAGTTGAGGGGCAGGAGCCCACCCCGGGAGGAACCCCCGAAGTACTGGTGTTGAATGATGGACAATGGTTTCGTGGCCTCACACCGTGCTGTGATCCTGCTGTTTATTGCAGCTCAGTCCTTGCTGCCCAGCTCTGGTGTCACAGCTGTGCAACCTGGGCAGGTGCAGTCCCTGTGCTTCAGGCAGCAGCTCACAGTATGAACAAAGCACCTTCCAAAGGTTTTACAAAAGCTGTGTCTACTTGCATATTGAGCAGGAAGAGGACAAGCTATTATCAAATGATTGTAGTGAAGAAGAACATTTCTTTTCACCCTTAGGCTAATATTAAGTATTCTCAAGGTCAGTTGTAAGAGGATATAGAGAAAGACAAGCAGCATAGGTGCTGTCAGTTGTATTTTCTGTTTTCATTTAACTGTAGCCTTAAAATCAGAATTATTTATAGCCATGATGTAGCTCCCTCTGACCCTGCTTCTTCTAGTTCAGGAGTGCCCCTTGTTCATGCTCAAAGAGAAGCTGCAAGTTCTTTGAGTCACTCCCTTTAGTGTGTATTGGGCAATGGGAAATGTCTGGAGTTTTTCTGGCTTCAATTTTAATTACAAATTTTCTGCTGCATGTGTATTTGATGTTTTCAATACACTGAGAGTCCTATGTGCTGAGTCTGCCCACATATCACTGCTTGTGGATGATTTATCCTGCATTGGTTTGCATGGATGTATACTCAAAACATGTGAATTGATGTGCTAAGGAAACACTTAGGTACAAACATAAGGAATTTCAGCATTAGGGCAGATTTATACTTCTGACTTTCTGGAGGTGGGGATTGTGGGGGTAGAGCTTTCTCTGGGTTGGGCAAGTTGCTAATGTTCTTTAGGGCTGACTGCACACAGTGGAGATGCCATGCCCCTAAAAGGTAACACTGTGAGCCTGAGAACAAGGGTGTGATGGGACATGTGGAGGTAACGGGATAAAGCTTAGCCTTGAGTTTGTTCTAAATTCAGTCCAACATCACTGACATCAGAGTAACTTTTAAACATTTTAATGTTAAATATTGCTTTTATGTCTGTGAACTTTGCTGCTCGTGAAGGGTAACAGGAAAGAAACACAAAAT
The DNA here is from genome assembly GCF_000695815.1 of Acanthisitta chloris. Lineage (NCBI taxonomy): Eukaryota > Metazoa > Chordata > Aves > Passeriformes > Acanthisittidae > Acanthisitta > Acanthisitta chloris. The sequence goes on from NW_008682773.1 coordinate 1,314, forward strand.
GCTGAAAAATTCCAACCAGCCATTTTATAAGTAAAGAGCCCACTTTTAATCCATTTCAGTCTACATATTTACAGGCTTTAAGTAAGGGGTTATTCTGCCACTCTCCTACTCACTGTTCACAACAGCATCACTTCTAACCTTTCAGATGTTCTTGAGTAAGTCACTTAACCTTCTTTTGCCTCAGTTTCCCATTTATGAAGTGCATGGAGATGATAATTCTTGTCTACTTCACATGAGTTACAGGACACAAAGCACAGGACTTAAATGAACCGTAAACGCCAACCCTGTTGAAGTCATACAGTCATAGACTGCATGATTTTATGCTAATTTTATACTAACCAGATAATACCTTTAATTAAATTGTTGCATGTATGTTAGTTCAACATAGCTGAATGTATGTGAGCCATTCCTAAGAGTGGCTGCAGAATTGGAGACATGTGTCATAGTACGTTAAAGAGTTGGAATAAATCTTAGAGATCATCCAGTTCCAACCCCCTGCCCTGGGCAGGGACACCTCCCACCAGAGCAGGTTGCTCAAGGCTTCAGCCAACCTGGCTTTGAACACTGCCAGGGTTGGGGCAACCATAGCCTCCCTGGGCAACCTGTGCCAGTGTCTCACCACCCTTGCAGGAAAAAAACCCTTCCTAATACCTAAATTTCCCCTCTTTCAATTTATCCCTATTACTCCTTGTCCTGTCACTGCAGTTCCTAACGTGTGCATGCACATAAGATGTTGCAGGGCCTATGTCAGCTGGCTGGGGCAGACATTGCCAGGTGTCAGTATTTTTTAATACAAACATGGTTTGCTGTTGTGTGGGTTATGAGTGCCTGTGTAACTATGAGTTCAGATGACAAGTTTGTGAGAGAAGTTGTATAGGAAATCTAGCCTGTAACAAATGACTCATGTGTGCTCTGCTCTGCAACTGGAGAGTTAATTTCTGTGTGCCTGAACATTTTCAAACCTTCTAACGATTGAGGGTGAATCTCAATCAAGTTTGAGCCTAATCAACCATGGCCTTCTTTTGAGCCTCCTAGGGTAATTCAATTTTCTTTTTGTTTGAATTCTTTGCTACTTTAGATTTTAAGTGTTACATAATCATATTTGGATGGAAAATTCTGGTCCAACTAGCTAGCTGCCTATGTGCTAATCATGTTTATGATAAGCAGTTCTGGAGTTGAAGGTAGAGCAGCTCTTGGTGTTTACCTGGCATAGTGCTCTGGGATGCTGAACTAGAGGTCTATGCTGCATCCATTTTGAAGCTAAGTGTTGCTTGGATGCTTTCTTGAAAATAAATGGATATTAGCCAAGCAGTGAAGACATACTTAATTGAGACTTAATAATTAACTTTCTCTTTATTTGCCTAAAAGGCAATATCAAATGTATCACCATGATGCATTTTCCTGTCTCAGCTTCCTAACTCAACCTTCACTTACAAAAAGACGTTGCTTTGTTGCAGGCACTTTTCCCTGCGTCCCATCTCACAGAGCTCCTTCCCTCCGCACATTTCCATGCCAAAGAGCTCAGTGAGAACCAATCAGGGGATGTGACAAATGTTGAGAACGTTTCTATCTCCCTTCACTGCCAGTGCAGCACTCATTCTGTTTTCAGGATGTCAGATGATGTGTGCAGGCAATCAGCTTGGCTCACTGGCACTCAGTAGGGGGAAAGGAAAAGCTGCCTGTGCCTCTCTGCTCTGCCCTTATAGATGAAGCAAGTGAGTAGATGTCTGACATGCTATTTCCAAAAATTCATTAGAATTTTCAAAAAAAAATATATTAATATATCTCTTTCTTATTTACAAGATTTTCCCTCTTAATTTCAGAGCCTAATTTTGATGCACTATATGTTTTTATGTAACCAGTGATTAGATGATTATCAGCCATATAGTCATCTCACTCCCCTGATTCTATGGCAAACTGATGCAGAAGGCAGGTGATGCAGCAGTATTATGAAATGAGCACTATCATGAAGTGCATTATTTGCTATTCAAGGCTTGATTTCACAGCTCATTATTTATGTAGGTTCAGCTATACTGAGTTCCCTTGGGCCATTCAGGTTTTATGCTGGTGCAAGTGCTTGTAGAAGCTAGTCCTCTGATTTGTATATTCTCAGCATCCATCAGTGTTTTAATCATGGAGTTTATGTATTTGCCTGCACTGCTCTCCCCTGCCACCCTCCTTGGCAGGAGCTGTCTCTTCCAATGGAAGCTCAAAGATAGAATCCAGATGTTGTACTTCACCCCTAGTGCAACTCCTATCAAGGGTGTGCAGTGCCCCAAAATACAAAGGGCTTGGTTACCATGGGTCTTAGGGAAAGGTTCTTCCCATAAAGGGTGTTTGGGCACTGGAACAGCTCCCCAGGGCAGTGGTCACAGCCCCAAGCCTGACAGAGCTCAAGGAGTGTTTGGACAATGCTTTCAGGCACAGGGTGCATTGTTGGGGTGTCCTGTACAGGGCAGGAGTTGGACTGATGATCCTCGTGGGTCCCTTCTAGCTCAGGTCATTCTGTGGTTTTGATTCACCCACACACGTGCTGGCAGTTCTGTCTATTTGAGCACACGTGTGCTGAGGGGAGCCCTGGCCATGCTGCAGGGCTCCTGTGGCCATTGGTTCACCTGCTGGTTTCATCAAGAGTATGATATCTGTTCATGTGCTTTGTCTGCAATGCTGTAATTAAGGTCTAATCAGGATTTTGTGCTGACTATTCATCATAGATTTTAATAAATTCATACCAAACTGTTTTAAGTGGGAAAAATTGTGAATACTTGCAGGTGGCCTGTAACCCTGTGTGAATGTTCAAAACTGAACTTCTGAGCTCAGTCAGAGGCCTGGAATGGGATGGCTGTAAAGTCTGATAATGCCTGAATTAGACAGGTGGCCCATCCCAAGTCCTCCAGTTACTAAAGAGGCACAAACCAGAATCACTGACAGGGATGTGTGTATTGGGCTTTTGTACATAGCCTGCAGAGGGGGAACTGAGGCCTTGGGGTTCTGGAAAGCAGGGCTGGGGTTGACAATGAAGGGTTCCCAAAGTGAGAAGTGGTCTCAGAAAGAAGAGGGATCATGATAATCCTGCCTGGAGGAAAGCTCTTGGATACTGGATGTGAGTAGGGGAATGAATGCTGGGGATGCCCAGGGACCCTGGCCAGGGAGACCTGAGAGGGATAACTGTGAGCAGCTACACAGCTGGAGCAAGGCAACTTTCTCTCTAACATCCCTGCTCGACAGTGAAGGCAAGACCTGTGAGCGAAGATAGCACTGAGGGGCATGAGGGTAAAAGCTTTGATCTCCTTGGGGTTTTTAAATAAACTTCGGTATCCAGATCTACTACAGGGTGTTACTTTCTCTGACTCACCTGTGACACAAAGAGGAAAACCCGTTTGTGAACCTTCAGAAACATCCTTTACTGCATCAGCTGACTTTGTGGACCTTCGTAGCCGTTGTCCATGGTGATGCACTAGGCAAAGCTCTTTGGGACAAGTCTCTTAGGACCTTCTAGGAAATACTCAGCTATGTTCCTTTGCTCTCCTGTGTGCTTAGAAATATCACTGGTGTCAACAGGAGAGTCACATCATATTACACTGTAGGTGTGAAGGACACAATCATTCTAGCAAGATATTTCCAATAAGCCAGGACTCAAAAAGAGATCCAAACAAACGTAATGGTGAGGAACAGAAAGGATATTAGTCAAAAATATTGGTTTGGAAGGTACACAACTTTACAGGGGCTACCAAAAGCAAATGTCAGTTGTTTGGCTGTTATACAAGTCTACACCATATTTTCTTTTGCTTGACAATAGAGAGTTAGGAGAGATGAAATCGACATTCATAAGGGAGTTGGGAAATACAGGTTTTCTCTCTCAGCAGCATGAGTGATGCTTAGGTCTTCCTCATGCTAGCACAGCTCATTTTACAGAACAAAACTGCTGCATTACTATCAATGTTCTTCCAAGAAGCAATCCTATCTATGTTACTATATTCCTAAATTATTTTCCTGTTTCTTTTACCCAGTACACAGAAATACACAGGGAACATTATAAGGTTACCTTGTGCTTTATTCCAGTTGTTAATGTTTCTGCTGTATAATTTTAGTTTAAGATCATTTTATGTTTAGGATAGTAAGATGACATATTCCTTCTTCCCATTTCTCCTTGGATTATGGACCCAAAGGAAAGAAATGAGATTTTGATGCTGTCCCTGCATGTCAAAGAGGAGTGAGTTTGGAGGGACAATCAAGTCTGTCCATCCTGCTATGCTGTGGTTTCTTGCAAGAAGTGCAACAAAATAAATTTCATCTCCTCTAAGAGGTGATATAGCTGAATCCTGTATTTCTTGTTTGATTTGGAAAACATCTCCCTGCAGTGTACTTGCATGTTGTCCATGTAATTTGATTGAAGCAAACACTTTCTGCCTTATAAAATTAGTGTCAGGACCAGCTGAACTATAAAACAATCTAATATTGCTTATGAACAAAGAGTTCATTCATATTCTCTCTCTTGTCCAGTAATTTATATGTCTGAAAGAAACCTGTATGTAGCATTGATGTGGAAGTGATATAGTAAGTTGCATAAAGTTTCCCTATGGCATCTTAGGAAGAAAATAAATATTCCAAAGAGTAGAGGTTGTGAGTCCCAGTGAAAAACAACACTTTAGCCTAACTGCACATACAGGCTGGTAAATATACTGCCTTCTGTCAGGGCAGGAGAACTGTAAATGCATATTAGCTGAATCCATGCCAAACAGTATGACTGCACTTGGATCATCTCAGTGATAGGGAAAGTACTGCTTCATATCAACATCAATTTTTAGATTACTTTCACGGTGGGGGAAAAAAAGCTTGGTTTAGACCTACTGCTCTGTTATATATCAGCAATACAAAATGCTGATTGTATAAATTTCCAACCCAGAACAATTTAGAAAGGTGAAATGTTCTAGACATCCTGTGGTATTTGTGGCAATTGTGTGCATCTTGTTTCTTCAAAGAGGCTTGTTTAAGTGTATATTTAGTTCTAGAAATGAGGAAAGAAGAGGAAAGAAAAGGAAAGGTGTCATGCCAGAAATTCAGCCTGCCAGAGGGCTACCACAAGGACTGTAAGGGCAATTCAACTTCATTGTTTTGTACTGAGACAAGTACAGAATAGAGAATTTAGAAACGTGGTTTATTGTTTCATTTACACAGAGGACAAGTGACCGTGAATGCACCTCCATGAGGCTTGTCTGTCTGTCAGGGAAACTAACCTCCACCTTCCCAAACTGGCCCAGCTTTGGGTGAGCTGAGCCTGGGTGCTCTTCACACCTGGCCTTGGGCAGGCAGGCCTGGGTGTCCCTTACACCTGGCTTTGAGCAGCAAGCATTGCAGATCATCTCAGAGCTTCCTTAATTTAATTTGGGGCAAAATACTGGGGAAGGGCTTTGGCAAGGATTGTAATTGCTCAAACCATTAAGACTAGAAATAGCTGCTGAGGGGAGTTCTTCTCCTGTATGGCAGTGTCTAGGAATTACAGTCTGGGGTGCAATAGCCTTTCATTAACATCAGCACCCAGGATAATGATACAACTACAACTGTTGTACTTTATTACATTCTTGCTGTCATTTAATTGCTTGATAATGGGTTTTCATAACAATAGAGGCCCATGGAAAGTTGGCTGGAGTAATCCCAACTGGTGCATTAACTGCAGCAAAGTTGCCGTTAACAAAGCGAGTTGTTTGGGGAGGTCATTTGGAACAGATGGCTATTATTTAGGGAAAATAGCTGTAGAGCTGGGTCTCATGAGACAGGCTAAAGTTCCCATATTTAATATGAACTATATGAAAACGGGCAAAAGGGTTCCCAGGGCCAGGCAGACAAAAGAAGTGCTATGCTGGAAAGCTTCACACTGGCGTCGTTGTGAACAGTAAGTGCTGAGAGGTGGAACACAGTGGTTCGCTTGGGTTTTAATACACTCATATATCCTCTTCTCTTAATGAACTTAACTATAAGCAATCTGCTTTTGTTCTATTTCATGAGCCCATTTTACATGCATCTATACAAGGCTCACACAGAGCGTAGGCAGATACTACCTTTGAATAATAATATTAATGACTATTAATAATACATAATGCTTACATGCAAATGTGTGCTTACATATGCAGACATGGGGGTTCAAACATGGAGATGCAAATGTTGAAACGCTGGTGTTTGTTGCATTTGATGTTCAGGAACTCTAGTGGGACTTTCTTCTCATGAAAGAGCTCATGTCACATTTGATCACTTTAGGATGCAGTTTGAAGTAAATTAATTAGTTGGAGTGGAGTGGACTATGAATTTTATTTTCACGAGTATGGGACAATCTGGTTTGTAATTTCCATTGTGAGGATGTGTACACAGGAGACAGTGAGTGTAACTGCCATGGTTTTGTGACTGGGAGGTGAGGCCAAGATAAAATAAGGCTGTTTTCCAGAGAGATTTCTCATACAAATTGAAGTTGTAGCTGCCAGTCAAATCTCTTTTCCATTTGTGACTCTCAGCTTTCAGTTATAAATTTCAATGAATAACAAAGGAAGTTAAAGTCCTGCAAAAGGCCACATTGAGCAACAAGCTATTTTTGAGGAACCGTTTTCCCTCCCTCATGTAGATGGGAAATAAATACAATTCCAGCTTCCAAAATCATTTTGAAATTGCCAGATGCCCAATTTTCCTCCCATAAGAGACATCTTAACCTCCCAGAGAAGGGATATTTTATTTTTGGGGATTCTCTGACTGCTTTCATCTCAATACTAGGAGCTTTTGTGGAAGGCATATGTGTGACAGTGCTGTTGGGTCTGTTACATCAGAGAGGACTTGCACAACAGGTATAGGGATGGTTTCCAGCAGTGTAACTGGCCTGCCCATACTGTAGGGGCTGTATTTTTGAAGGCTTAGTGTCAGTGAAGGCTGGAATGACATGTGACTTTCCATTAAGTATAAATCAAATTGCACAGTCAAACCACATGTACCTCAGGTCTTGGTGCTCTCACAGGACAAAGCTTGTCTCACTCTGATCTGACTGAAGATGATGTTAATGAGAAGGTGGAGCTGCAGCCTTGACTTGCTGCTGTCTGTGCCCTAGCCACTGCATGGCTTTTCCTTGTGGGCTGTGGGTTCAGGTCTCCTGGTGCAGTTTTTCCTTAGAGAGGTGGAAGACAGGCACAGAACTGAGAGTGAAGGCCACTGACTTTCTGAAGAACATGGAAGATGCACTGCTCATTTCTGAATCTTACAGGTGTGCAGATAGCTCAAGGGACAGCTGCTACCCACAGAGGCAAGTCCTCTTTAAAGGAAGTAGTGCTGTGATCTCGAAGTGACCTTTCCCTCCAGACACATTCATCTGCTCCCATTTCCACCTTAGGAAAAACACTGGTTTAGGCTCTGCCAGAAGCTCTGCTGTGGGACACTTGCTGTTTTAGGTGTGGTTTAACAGTGCAGGTTCAATGCCTAATTATATGTGTCTGAGTAGTAACAACTGAACTCATGGGGTTGCTATATCCCTGCTTGGAAGGGAATGTGCACAACTACTCCAGAGGATCCTCTCTGCTCTGCTGCTAATGAGCTAATTGAGTGGCACTCTACAGAGAAGCTGCACTGTGCTGGCCCTTACAATTACAGGGCAGGGCAACTTGGGAAAAATAAATGTAACCACCAGTTTAAATAGGAGGGAAGTTTGTAACATGTATGTATGTGCTCTGGAACAAACTGGTAGGCTGCTGTGGTCACTGCTTTGGGGATTATGAAATGACTACAGTTTGTTTATCTCATGGAAAAACATCTGAGTTGTTCACATGGAAAACAAATTGACTTTTTGTTTACTTTTTTTTTATGCAACCATAAAAGTTTATCTATTGTAAATTAATGTGGTTTTAGTCTTGTACTACAGCATTCCTCTATTAAATGCAATCAAAACAATGCAAAATGTATTCAGAGAGCTAATCATCTGCAGAAATGGCTCAGTGAGTGTTGAGGCTGGACCAAAGCTATCAAACGTAAGCCATGGAAGACAGGGATACCAAAACCTAATAGATCACTTAATCCTTGAAACCTCCAAATGCAAGGCCTTTTCTTGGAGAGAAGGATGAGCCAAACTAAGAGTTATTGCAACAATGAGTACTTTTTTTGGTGTTTATTTTGTTGTACTGATACATTGGCAATATTGGAGGAGAGTAACAGCAGGGTGTGACTTGCTTTTATCCAGCCAGGGTTGTGTAACCCCTGGTAATCAGTATGTTGTGTTACTCTGTGTCTTTCTTCTGGTTGACAATGTTGTGTGGTGTGAAAACTAGCCATGGTGTTCGACCTGGAAAACAACCTGGGATGGCAGGTTGTGTGGAGGGACTCTGATGAAAACTTGGTTGGGGATGCCAAGTATCAGCTGTGGCTAAAGCAGCTGTGTGTGGGTACTCCTCCAGAATCCACTGAAGTTACTGGAGAGAGGTTTAGTGGGTGCTGGATCAGACTTGGGATCACAGAGTTTCTTCACAGAATTACAGACTGGTTTGGGTTGGAAGGGACAAAAGAGCTCACCCAGGGCAGAGACACCTTCCACTAGCCCAAGTTGCTCCAAGCCCCATCCAGCCTGGCCTGGAACACTCCAGGGATGGAGCAGCCACAGCCTCTCAGGGCAGCCTGTGCCAGTACTTCAGCACCCTCACAAGGCAGGATTTCTTCCTAATAATATTTCTTCCTTTTTCTATGAGCAGGGTGACCTGTTCCCAGAAGAGAGGTTTGGTGATGCTAAAACTACTCTCTGTGTTTGCATGGCAGAGTTTTCAACCTAAATTCACAGCAACTGCCTCTTGGGGGTGTAAGCTTCTCAGAAGGAACCAAGTCTCACTTCAAACTGCCTGGCACTGGCTGCAGTTGAAGTGAGCACATTTTCTTAGTCTTGCTCCCTGTTTGCAATCCAAACATCTAACTCATTCTTGTGTTATACAAACCTCCTCTGTGTTTGTGCATCAAGTAGTGCCTTTAATCAAGTTTTACTCTAATGGTGGGGAATGTTATTAATAATAAAGAAAAGCTATTTCATGTAATTAAAATGGGGAGAAAGTATTATTTTACAATTAAGCTGACAGTCTGTCTTTGATCTTGGAACCTTTGTGAAGGTATGTTAGTAATGAAAATGAATGCCCTCTCATTTATACTTTGGAGTAAAGCTATCATTATGTTTACTAAGCCAGAACTGCCCTGTGAAAGTAAAGCACTGTGTTAATTGTACTCCAGAATGGGATCACTTGGCTCTTTTAACCTTTCTTCCCACGTCTTGTCACTTCTGCATTATGAAGCTCAAGTGAAAAAGGAAGTATGTGGCAAAATGACAACAATTTTTGCAAACATTTAAATAATTTAGAAGGTTAATAAACAGTAGTGCAGGAGGAGCTGGATTTGTAAGTTTACAGTGGTGTGTTGTATGAATAGAATGTTTGTAGGTGAGTTAAAGAGGGCATGGCTTCTTGCATGTCAGCTTTACCTCAACAATATGATAGCTGTATGCGATAGCAGGATTTGGCCCTTGTGCAGAGAGCTCAGTATTCAGCTGGAGCTTAATGTGCTCTGAAATGGAAATTTCTGTTATTTTGCTTTACCAAAGTCAGTGTTTTCAGACTTGGCCCTCACTCAAAGGGTTGTATATACATTCCTGTAGCTTCTGTTTTCCTTCTCTGCTTCTCTCTCCTGAGCTAGCTCCAGCTTACTAATGCTGGCACAGGACCTTTAGGAACTTGGAGAGAGCAGTAAAAGTTACTTCAGAAGCTGGATGGATATTCCAACAGGCAAGTTGTATTAGTGGCTACAGCTTCTACGCTAGCAACACCTGAGCTTTGTGACTTAAAACTACATGATATATGCAGCCTCGACTGCAGGTTGCATTAATCCTCCATGAGCCAGTACTGAGGAGATGCAGATTGTTTTCAGGAACAGATGCAACTTTCTGAAAGTTATGCTGATTCTTTAGGGGTGGCATGAAAATTCTGCCCAGGTCTGTGTGTGTTAACTCCAAATATTTAGTTGTGATGCAAGGATGTATTTTTAGGCTCCTTTTAAATAAAATAATAAAGTACATTTCTGATTAAATAGCTGATAAGAAAGCAACTGGTGCCCTACTGGTTTTCATTTTCCTTTTCTCAATTTTTTATAGTTAGTCTAAAGACTAGGAGGCAGCTTTGGAGTGTGTTTTAAGAGCCATCATTCACGTCATGTCAAGGTTTCCAGGAGGTTATAAAATCTAAATTAAGCAGGATGGCAACACTGCCTGAAAATTACTTTGCTTACAAGCGACAAGAAACAAAGGCTGTGCCGTATGTGTTGCACTCCAGAGGGGAATTACCATTCAGGGTGGATGGATGGATCTGAGATTGCTGAAAGCATTCACTCGTCTCTCGTGTGTGTTTGTGAGCGGCTAGACGTGTGCGAGTGGGAATCACAGCCGTCTGACCCTGCTGCACAGTATCCTCTGCACCCCCTCAGATGGGTCACAAAGCTCCTGCTGTGTGGCCAGTTGGGAAGACTTTGCATGGCCACATGTATTCCACCCCTTGTGCCCTGCATGTCACTGCCTTGCTCTGCTCCCTGCTGTGATTTCACCAACACATCCTTCCTTCCCTCGGTAGCCTCCAGATAGCAGCAGAATACCTGCTGTTCATTAGGTTATTGCTCGCTTCCCACCCCCCACATTTATCATCTTATTAATTCCCCTTCATAATATTAAAAATGTTAATTCAGTGTTTGCTAAGTCTCCGTTTCCCACTGAGAATAGGGCCAAGCTGTTTAATCTTGCCACACAACCCACTGCAATTTTTTAGAATTGTTATCATTTTGATTGCTCTGTAATGCACCTCCCAGAACAATTATAAACTCTCTAAACTGAAGCTGCCACAAGCTGTTTGTTGGAGATTCGGGCCCTGCTGAGGAAGCCTTTGGAAAGTGGCCTTGGAATCTGTGCTTCCTAGCCAGCCTGTAGAGCTAGTGTGTGCTTGTTTTGGGAGACATTGACACACGTCCTCAGATGAGGATCCTTCAGGAAAAAGCAGCTTGGGCAGGGGCAGAGCAGGCAGGGAGGAGTCTGCTCTGAGGGAGGAGAGCTCTGACTGTGTAAAGCAATGGAGTACAGTAAAGGGCCCTGTGCAAAGCCTTTGAAAATTAGTGTCAGATGTGAAAGGAGGGCAATGAAAATGGTCAGCAAGCACAAGTATGGCTGTTCCTGGGTTGGCAGGTTGTGTGGAGGGGTTCTGATGATTGCACAAGTGTGCAAATGGGTCCTGACCTCTCTTGTGTGCTGTACAAGCTGTGCTGTTCACAGAACTTGGTTTCCTAGGAATATTAATTTACCTCACTAGAGGTCACATCATCCATGGACAAATGGGAATTTTGAGGAAATACCTGTCTTTCAAGTGCAGTTAGAGAATTTTTTTCTTTAATTTGGGATCTTGCGACATCTGAAACAATTTCCTCAATCTCTCCCGTATTCTTGTACATTGTCTAAGGTTTCTCCTCCTGTAAAAAATGGTACTTTTCAACTCTTTGCCTTTTTGAAGTAAAATCTGTGCATTGCTGTGACGAAAATTAGGATGTTTTATTGCTAAAAGGCTTGTTTGTTTTCCTGTGTAGACTCTGGGGGGAAGGTAGTGAGATATCACCCTCTCTCTGCAAGGAGAAAACTGCTGAGTGAAGGATCAAATTCTCTCACACTCCCTGGTGCTGCCACCCTTCCCTCTCACAGGTGTGGTGAGCCACATCCCAGGGACACAGCGACATGCAGGAGTTCTTCAGGTTTGGTTTCCAAGTGTGAATTGTTCCAGTAACATCATAATGTAGCAAAGGCAAGTTGTAACTACTTAACAAAGGAACAGCAACAGGATAAAAATAGAAGACTGTTTCTGGTGTCCAAGTAGCGTTACAAGTGTGTCTGGCTCTGGGTGGGCTCTGAGATGAATAGGTGTGTGGGTGACTTGAAAAATGACATCAGATACTTAGTGTGCCATGAGTTAAAGCATATATGTTGCTACCCACAGTGACTTATTTCAAGTGGCTTATAGTTGGCACAGTATGACTTTAGATTACAGAAGGAAATGCTAAGCATGGAGCTCTTATTGCTCCTCTCAGGCTTGGCAATTATGAAGAATAAAGAATTTACCAGAGCCTAAACTCTTAGATAGTTATAAACATGGGGAGCATTAAGGGACAGGAAAATTATAGCAACTCAGCTAAACCACTATAATTAAGGCTGAATTGCTTTTTATATTACAGCATTCATGAAGTAGAATGTTGAAATAAATAAAAAGTAAAAGCTCAAATACTGTTTCAGATTTAAATTTTAGTAGGACAAATCTGTTTCCTCTAACAATATGCGTGTAGCTTCCAGTTTCTCTCATCCCCCTCCTATTCTTCCTGATGATGCCTTGCCCTCTGGATTCCAGTGTCTCCTAAATTTCCTCCACTGGGAAGACTGGGCTTGCTCTTGTGCAGGCACCATTTGCAAGCACAGCCCTCTGTCACACTCAGTGCCTGTTGCAAAAGGCTCCTAAATCACTTGTGTGGGTTTAAAATTCCCCATGTTATGGAATCAGAGATACCCTCACAACCTCCACTTTGAGAGCCAACAGATTGTTTTTGATGCTGTTGTTGTATTTTTCTTTTGGGGGAGTGTGTGGTTTGTTTGTTTTTAATTTTAACTAATTTGTTTGATTTTAATTATAACTAATTTGTTTCAGTCAGTCAGTCCTGACATTCTTGTATCCAGCAGACCTGTCTGACTGCCTGTGCATCTTCATCAGCCCCCTGCTAGTAACTTTGGAAGGCAGGGGCTGGTTTCCAATGCAGCTGACAGTAATGTAGAGCTTTCAGAGATACAAAGTTCCCTTAAGTTTAGTGAAAATCCTCAGCTCAAGGAAAAAGACCCCCATTAAAGCTCCTTCAGGGGGAAAGTCTAGCAGAATTCAATCCATGCTTGCTTTGGGAGGCAGCAGCCAGACCAAACCAGAGAGCATGTATTATCAGCCAGGCAAAAGGGGACGTGGGAAGAAGCTGAGCGTGTGTTGAGAGGAGGTTAGCAAGTACAGGCCATGGCTCTTGCTGTTGGTAAGCTTGTTTGGATCTGCAGGTCTGTAATGGGAATAAATTCCCATGTATGAATTTCAAAGGCAACTTAGGGAGAAGCTTTCTTCCTGACAGGAGTAGTTAAAAGTCTCCGAAAGTGATAAAATATACAAGAAAACAAAATGGCCTGTGTGGAGAGACTTCTCAGGCTGATTGTGATGTCATGCATGTGCCAGGTGATGTTACAGATGTGTAGACATCAGTAGTGTCATCACATTCTGCATTCTGCATTATATTATATATGCATTATATTATAT
>NW_008682774.1:0-1714 GCF_000695815.1 Acanthisitta chloris
CAACCTGGACTGCTTCCTTGGGTAATATACAAAGGTATAGCTAGATACAGGACACTTGCAGCTGTGTCACAGCATTATTGAACACGCTGAGTAAAGCACAGAATAATGTATCTTGGGGAGAAGTGTAGCTGAGTGCTAGGATGTTCACTGATTAATTACTTTTAGGCTTGAAACCATTGCATTTGCAGTTATACATACAAAAAGGACAAAAGGTTTATTTCAGAGTGGCTTGAGTTATGATTCTGAGTTTTCCCAGGAAACAGAAAAGTGTATCCATTTTCTTACCCTCCCAGTTTCTCACTGTTAATCTGTGAATTTCTTTTCTTACAAAAAATAATTCCATACAAATGTAAAATGGCAACATCTATTTGCTCTGGTGCATTAAGTTTAAAAATCAGATTTGTATTCCAAGACAATATAAAAACTGTAGATTTCCATTATCTAATAAAGTATGAAAAACACATCTTCATATTTTTAATCCCCATCATAAACATGGTTGTTTTTTTTCATTCAAAGAGTCTTCAAGTTATCTTGGAAAGAAAGAAAAGTATTTTTCAGTTTCCATTCCAATACAAACTATCCCCATTTCCCACTGCTAACAAGAAATTACAATACCACTGTTCCACACTTAAGAGAAAGTATGGAATATATCCGTGCTCATCTACAAGTTTAATAAACACCAAGTACAGTATTTAAGGTTTATGTTTTTTTCACATATACAGCAAATACTGAAGTCCTTATTTCCTCTATAAAAGCATCTTGATCCAATTAAACAAGATATTACACTTTAAAAAGTTCAAATATATAGTACATTTGTTACTGTACATGTATGTGCAAGATCTCCTGGCAAAAACATGAGTATGGAATCCAACAGCTTCACCACCTACACCTCCTTTGGGGAACACAGCTTTATATCACATGATGTATGTTCCATCTTTGTAGTATTTCATGGATTCTAGCTGCTGAGTCATTGCAAGGACATCCTGAAATCCTGTACTGAGTCCAGACATGTGTTGAAAGTAAGCTTCTTTTTCCACTTGGACAGTGAGGTTGTTCACACCAGCGTCTTTCAGAATTGCTGTGACCTGGAGAGCACAGGGTGGTTAACATTAGGCTCACACTTTATATGCACCTCACAGTAACTTCATAGAATCATAGAATTTGAGGGTTGGAATGGACCTTACAGATCATCTAGTCCCAACCCCCTGCCCTGAGCAGGGACACCTCCTCATTATATCAGGTTGCTCAAGGCTTCATCCAGCCTGGCCTTAAACACTGCCAGGGTTGGGGCAGCCACCACATCCCTGGGCAACCTGTGCCAGTGCCTCACTACCCTTATAGCAAAAAATGTTTTTCTCATATCTAACCTAGACTTTCCCTCCTTCAGTTTGAACCCATTACCCCTGGTCCTATCATTGCAGTTCCTAACACAGAGTCCCTCTCCGGCTCCTTGCAGGCCCCTCAGATATTGAAAAGTAGCTATGAGGTCTCCATGCACTATTCTGGCTCTGAACTGCTGCAGAATTAAAAAACATATCTTGATGAAGAGTTCAATTTTCTGAAGAGCAAAGGCCAGCTCCAGAGGGCACACCTTTGCAACTTCTGCCTACTGGGTGATTTTCAGTGTCTTGCATGAGCAGGCATGTGTCTTTTTAAGGAAAAGAGAAACCCAATGCAGACAGCTAGTGGTAAGCCAGTGACAAACCCACGATGA
>NW_008682774.1:1742-7282 GCF_000695815.1 Acanthisitta chloris
GCCTGTTTTTACACCTCCCCTTCTTTTCTCAGGGCAGGTGTAGTGCCACTTGCAACAGTGAGTGTTTTGGCAGATGTTCTAGCTAACAACTCTTTATGCAGCTAGTTCCAAACTACAGTGTTAGAGAACAGCTCTGAGACATTAACTGATAGCTACAGAAACAATCACACGAGGACTTCAAACTTCAGTCTATGACTGAACAAGGGCTACAGAGTACGAAACTAAGAGTCTAAAAACCTTTCACCTTACCTGCTGCACAATTCTTTGTTCCATCACATCTGATACCACTTGCACATGTATTGTACCTGCCACAACACTTGCAGAGTGACACCAAAAATGAGGATCTCTGTAGGATATGACTCCCTCTATTTTTTGAATCTGTAAGGAAATTACATTGGCAACAGTTGAGAACTCATTTTATGCTCATGGATGTACATGGGATATTGGTGGATGATATTTCACAGGGAAATATAAATGTGTAGCACAGCAGCTTTCCAGATGAGCTGTACTCAGAACTACCTAGCACTGAAAGGTCACCTTGCTACTGCTGTCAAACACTAGAAGGTGAAAGTCAATGAAAACCCCAGAAGAGCACAATGTTAAATAGGATGAGAAAAACCCCACCTTGATTCAGTGTAGAGAACACAGTAACATATATGGACAGATTGACTACGATGGTTGGGCATCTGCCATTTCTGGGGCATCTGTTACCTCACTATTTAGCAGCTCTTTAGTTACCATAACTGAACTTAATTCGGAGACATAAATTCTTTCCATAATTTACAACTTTTCAAATGGATCTTTGTCTTGGCTGGGACAGATTGAGCGTTTTTTTTACAGCAGACAGTAAAGTGTTTTGGTTTGGATTTCTCTCTGAAACGGTTAGAAAACACCAACGTTTTGCCTGTAGCTGAACTGCTGAATCTCTATTGTGCTGGACACTTCCAGGCTTTGCCTTTTGCCTCCTCTGCCCTTGCCACAGATACGCTGTGGAGGGCAAGAACTGATGAGAGGACACAGCTGTGCATCTAACCCAAATTGTTCAGAGTGATATTACATGGCATACAGCACCATGCTCAGCAGTAAAAACTGGGATAGAGGAAGAAAGGGATTTTGGCTTCCAGGGGTGGCTGTTGCTTAGAGACTGCCTGAATATCAATCTGCTTCTGGCAGGTGGTGCACTGCTATTTTTTTTCCCCTTCCTTCACCTGTTCAATTGCCTTTATACTGTTCGGAGTTTTCTTGCTCATGCTCCCCTGTCCCCCTGGCAGTGGTGGTGGTGGTACAGGGGGGAGAGAGCAAGTGGCTATGTTGATGCCTGTCTGCTGGGTGGGGTCACTCCACAGCAGGCACATTGTTATACTGTGATGGATTTTTAAACATGCTTTTCCTATTATCTTCTAGTGAATTGCTCATTGATTGTTTTCAAAAAGTACTTTTTTCTTCCTCAGACTCCCAGAATTCCTGCTTTCCCTCATCAAAAACTGAAACCACACTCTGCACCACCTCACTTTTCACTGGAGTTTAGCCTTGAGAAGAGGCTCAGGGATGACCTCATGGTCACGGCTCCCTGACAGGTTGTAGAGAGGTGGGGGATGGTCTCACCTGCCATGGCTGCAGGGAGAGGACTACAGGGAATGGCCTTGAGCTGAGACACAGGAGAGTCAGATTAGATGTTAGAAAAAATATTTCACTGTTAGGGTGGTCAGGGATTGGAATATTGCCCAGGGAGGTGGTAAGGTCACCATCCCTGGAAGAGGTGTCTGGATCTGGAGGATATGGTTTAGGGCTTACAGCAGTGACAGGTTAACAGTTGGATCTGATCACCTTAAAGGTCTCTTCCAACCCTGATGATTCTAAATTCTACACGAGTCTCTCCCAGACAATTTCCATTTGTCCTTTTTCACGCAAGCAAGAGCACATTTCCCCCTGTAGTAACTGACAGGACACTATCAGGATAGTCTTCCTTGAAGCCTCTAGTTGATGGCATCCTCCAAGAACTTGTAACTTGTTCTTTGACAGAGAGGAGCTCTGCACACCAAGGTCTGCACTATGATTCTGGGCAGGAACTTAAAATGAGCCAACAGCAAAGACTTAAGTACAGCCTCAAAGCAGATGCTGTACTGCAGCAGAGAGGAAGGGAACAGACTGGAGTGAGAAAGTAATTAGAAAAGACAGCATAACTTCTGCCATCTCACCTACTGTGAACCACTATGCCCTTCATGACATTGACAAATCAGAAGACCTGAAATTACAGGCTCATGACATAATGCTGTAGCCTGAACTGTTCCTCTTCCTCGCAAGGGTCAGTGGAGGGGCAGTACTGATCTTTGCTCTCTGGCAATCAGTGACAGGACCCAAGGGAATGGCTTGAAGCTGTGTCAGGGGAGGGGTAGGTTGGAGATCAGGACAAGGTTATTCCGCGCACTGGAACAGCTCCCCAGGGCAGTGGTCACAGCCCCAAGCCTGACAGAGCTCAAGGAGTGTTTGGGCAATACTCTGAGGCACACGGTGTGATGATTCTCATCATATTCCTTTTACTATACAAGCTGGTTTCTAAGGAGGTTCCTTACCCTTTCAAAAAAATCCACTTCTCACCAACTTTCCCAGAAATCCCACCCAATAAACACCACCTAAATGCAAAACCTAGCAATCACAAACTGGAGCAAGGAACCAAATTTTGTTTTAAGAGAGGCTGATCAATTTTATTTCCTTTCAGAAAGAGATATGGTTTGAATACAAGCTTTGCTTTGTTTTCACTGGCCAAGTATCTAAATAAAATTGTATATTGTACCTAGGACATAGAGTCTTCTGTAATTGTACTTTACTCACGACAGCAACTTCTGCTTTTTTGGTTGAATTGTGCTTTTTATCTGCTTGTTTTTCTGGCCTTCTTTTGATAAAGGAGCAAAGCATTAAGAGTAATTCCACGCCATCAAGTTTGAAAAGGCCACAAGGTCTGAGGAACTGCCATGTTACTTCCTTAGTGCTAAACATTTTTCTTACACTATTGCCATACTTACCTGAAATAATGGGCTACCCATAAGAGCAATGAACATTGCAAGTGCTTTTAGCTGCAAACAGTTTATCACTAATCCTGTCACCTCTCTGCAAAACAGATTGTAAACAACTTGAGACCCGAAGTTGTATAAGACAAGGGAAGCTGCCAGGCTGAACCACCTGAGTGTAGTAACCATTAAGAACAGTTACAGCTTCGTATGTCTATGAAAACACTTAGAACTGCAGTTCTGACCTTTTCTAAAGCAGCATGCAGGTCCTTCTCCTGTTCTGGAGGTATCCTCAGCAGAAGCACTTGACAGGCATCTTTCAGTAGGGGTATAACACTGAGAAAAATCAATGTAGAAATAAAAAGGGAGCAGAGTGGATCAGCTATCAGCCATCCAAATTGCTGAATAAATATCGTAGACACGATGACACCAACGCTGCCAAGAGTATCTGCCAACACATGCAGGAACACACCTGGAAACAAAATAAACTCAGTGATTAACAGTTCTCTTTAAAATGTATCTGTTTGTTCAACATCAGAAACATTGTAGGGATTGTTAAATACCCTCAGGCTAAGCAGAGGCAACGATCTGCCTAACCTGGGGCAAAATTACACAAAACATTTAGCTTTTCTAACGTTCAATTACAAATTAAGGTAGAAACAATGTATAGTGCAATGATCTAGGCATTCGCAGACTAAAACAAGTGACTAGTCTTTAAATTGCTACTGGAATTTATACAATATACCGTAATCATTTACCTCTGAGGTACTCATTGATCCTTAGCAGGGGATAAAAAGATCAGTGTACATGCACTAATCTGTTAATGTGGACGCATATTAATGTATCATTCAGTTTCTGTATGCCCATTCTGCTCCAGTTTTACAAGAACATTGTCTACCTGCTACTGCTAGGAACTCTATGCTGCTTTTATTGTGCGTTCACTCTCAATGTGCACTCAATGGGCATAGAAAAATACTCTAAGCCTTTGTAAGATCAGTGCTAGTTCAGTGTCAGGATTTTAAAGGATACTGGAACAGCTAAGAGTATGGGCAGACTTCACAAAAATACCAGGCACAATGAACATGAATCTCCCCTATGAGGACAGGCTGAGGAGGTTGGGGCTGTTCAGCCTGGAGAAGACTGTGTGGAGACCTCAGAGCAACTTTTCAATATCTGGAGGGCCTACATGGAGCCGGAGAGGCACTCTGTGTTAGGGACTGCAATGATAGAAAAGGGATAATGGGTTCAAACTGAAGGAGGGAGTCTAGGTTGGATGTGAGAAAAGAGGTTTTTACTCTAAGGGTGATGAAGCACTGGCACAGGTTGCCCAGGGAGGCTGTGGCTGCCCCGACCCTGGCAGTGTTCAAGGCCAGGCTGGATGAGGCCTTGAGCAACCTGCTCTGGTGGGAGGTGTCCCTGCCCAGGGCAGGGGGTTGGGACTAGATGATCTGTAAGGTCCATTCTAAGCCCTAAATTCTGTGATTCTATGATGAATAACAAGGATAACTAACTGAATTAGGACATAAATAAACAATGGAACATGAGACTACTCACCAAAATGCTTAAATACTGACAACCTTACACAAAACACATCATTCCTTTATGGATATTCTTTACAAGCCAGGCAGTTGGTAACTATCTACTTTCTAACTACTAGGGAAAAATTATATGCTGAAATATTAAATATACTGCCCTTCTCAGTTTTATGTTTATCTTCTGAATCACAAATAAAAGCATATTCTAGATTGCTGGTCTGCATTTGTTCTGCTTCTTATCCCCTCTCCAGTGATTTTATAGCCAGCTGCCACATAATATGTAGATGCTTGGTAGTATCTTTATAGTTAGACTCCTTGTACTTCCATTTCCAGGTTGAACTTAGAAACAAGGACTTATCAAATTAGGTTTACAATGTGCTGTTTATTAGTGTTAGTGAAGAGTGTACATTACTGATTTGTATCATAGAATCAGACAGGTTGGAGGAGACCTCAAAGATCATCGAGTCCAACCCTACCATCATTACTACACCATGGCACTAAGTGCCACATCCAGTCTCATCTTGAAAACCTCCAGGGATCGGTCCTTAGGTGTCACCCACATCTAAGAAAGCCACACAAGGAAACATTTCAAGTTAAGCTTCTTCAAGGTAAATACATGAATGGTTTGAGCAATTCCTGTACAGGACATTTAATGGCTGTCAGATCACTCTTGGAGAGCGATGTCAACACTGATGCACAGCTGTGGTTCTAAACATCTCCAGAGTCTGCTGGAAAATCAACATTCAACTGCAGATCCATCAGTCTGTACTTGCCTCTCATGTTGGCATTCATGCCTCCTCCGGATGCGCCGTGGGAATGCCCATGGCTGTGGCCGTGGTCACTGTGGGAGTGGCTGTGGCCGTGGCTGTGCCCGTGGTGAGAGTGGCTGTGGTCGTGTGAGTGGCAGCCTCCCCGAGACGCCCCATGGGAGTGAGCGTGGCTGAAGGCACAGATCCCAACCAGGTTCACGAGCAGCCCCCCAACTGAGACTGGCTGT
>NW_008682775.1:0-242 GCF_000695815.1 Acanthisitta chloris
AAATCCCCCCCAGGGTCCCCCAAATCCTCTCCCATCCTCCATATTCCCCCGAGTTCCAGGACCACCTTCCTTCCTCCTCTGGGACCTTTTTTGGGGGGATCTCTCCATTTTTGGGGTGTCATTCCATGTTTTTAGGGATTCTCTTTTCTTTCTGTGGGGTTTCTCCTTTTTAGGGCATCTTCCCCTTTTTTTACTGGTGTCCCCTCTTTTTTGGGGACTTTTTTTTGGGGTGCTCATCACCC
>NW_008682775.1:711-1418 GCF_000695815.1 Acanthisitta chloris
TCCCTTCCCCTCTGAGACCCTTTTGGGGGTGTCTCTCCCTTTTCAGGGGTTCTCTCCATTTTTGGAGGATCTCCCCCTTTTTGGAGGGTCTCCCCATTTGGGGTTGTCCCTCCTTTTTTTTGATGTCCCCCCTGAAATCTCGGGGTACCCCCAGGGAACATGACGGAGTGCCCAGGCCACTTTGGGCACATCGAGTTGGCCAAACCTGTGTTCCACGTCGGTTTCTTGGGCAAGACCATGAAGATCCTGCGCTGCGTTTGCTTCTTCTGCTCCAAACTCCTGGTGGACTCGGTGAGCTCCAAAACCACGAGGGACACCCCAAAATTTGGGGGGGCAAAGTGAGGGGAAAACCCAACGTGGTAGGAAGGATCTCAGGGCAGGTGGTGGTGGCACCTGGAGATGTGGTGGTGCCTTTAATCCATGTTGGGAAGTCCCAGTTGGGCCACTGGGCCCAGTTTGGGGGTGCTGGGGGTGGTGAAGATCAATGGACAACCCGAAATAATTTTTCCATCTTGTGTGTGTGGCAGAACAACCCCAAAATCAAGGACATCTTGGCCAAGTCCAAGGGGCAGCCCAAGAAGAGGTTGACCCATGTGTATGACCTGTGCAAGGGCAAGAACATCTGCGAGGGAGGAGAAGAGATGGACCACAAATTCGGGGTGGAGCAGCCTGAGGGGGATGAGGACCTCACCAAGGAGAAGGTGGCA
>NW_008682776.1:0-297 GCF_000695815.1 Acanthisitta chloris
TATTATTATTATTATTAGTTCATGGTGACTATTTCCCTGCTTTTCCATCTGGGAGGCCAGTATTGCTTGTTGGCCTGTATCCAGTTTCCTCCAGCTGGGATCAGTTCAGTCCAATGTTGCCATCTGTCCTCTGAGGCAGGGGGACATCCTCTTCCATGTTGGATCTCTCCCAGAACCAATTCCCCCTTTCCCTTCCCCAATGTACCCTCGACTCGACCAAAGCATCCAACAAGCTGTATATGGCCATCATTAAACTCGTGCATTTCCAAACAGACTTGGGCATGCAAGAGTCCAGTG
>NW_008682776.1:348-945 GCF_000695815.1 Acanthisitta chloris
AGAGCCCTGCCAGCCTAGGGATTGCCCACAGGGCTGTGCCATGTGTCCCTGCCCACGTGGTGAGCTGGGGGGGCTGTCACTCTGCAAGCAGATACTGTGTCTTTTGGGGTCTCCCTCTCATAACGGAGGTGCATTTACGTGGGTAGACAGTAATAGGACAAGGAGGAATGGTTTTAAATAAAAAGTGGTGAGATTTAGATTAGATGTTAGGAAGAAATTCTTCACTGTAAGGGTGGTGAGGCATTGACACAGGTTGCCCAGAAAAGCTGTGGCTGCCCCATCCCTGGAAGTGTTCCAGTACAGGTTGGACAGGGCTTGAAGCAACCTGGGCTGTGGGAAGTGTTCCTGCCCATGGTCGGAATAAGATGATCTTTAAGCTCCCTTCCGACCCAAACCATCTCATGACTGGACTCCCTGGGGATGCTTCGCCTGGGGGAGGATGGGGGGGTGTGTCTGCCCTTCACCTCCACCTCCACTGGGATGTGCACGTTGTCACTTCATCCCTCTCGTGATTCCAGGCAGAAGGGCAGCGCTGAGCCCCCGCCCGGCGGGAAGGACGGGGCCCCTTGCCCAGCTCCCCCCCCGCCCGGCCCGGAG
>NW_008682777.1:0-812 GCF_000695815.1 Acanthisitta chloris
CGTTATCACCTTGTCCCTCTCTCAGGGAGATCACGATGGCTCCCTCAGGGGCTGTCTCTGATTAACGGGCTGTCAAGGACCCATGCAGGACACATCCTCCCAGTGATCCTTATTGACTTGTCCCATCACGCCAGTGGTGGGGAGCCAAACATGCTCACAGGAATATAAGCTGGGGTTTGGACCAGCACAGGGAGCCCTTTGCCTGCTGGATTCCCAGAGGACAAGAGCTGCTGCTGGACCTTCAGGAGAGAACTGGATCTGTGGGATCACTGCTCCAACAAACCCATCGCTCCAGGAGGATGCAGCCACCATTTAATCGGACTGCTACTACACCCTGACTGATAGGGTGTCAGGTTACTTTCTGACTCTATCAGGTTATTTTCTGACTCTGTCAGGTTACTTTTTTTTTTTTGTACTGTTATATTTGTGTTGTTTTGTTGTGTTGTTCATATTAAATTGTACTTCTGATTCAGAGTCTCTCACCGGTTTGCTTTGCATTATGGTCACAGAAAAATTCAATTCACAGACATTTAAGAATGGCCTAAGAGCTAGAGCAAGGCTGAAATTCTTTCTTCTGCATTGTATTTCAGTGACTCTCAACATCAGATTTTTTTATGAGAAACTCAAATGCACTGAAGAAAACCTGTAAACATGAATGACCCTTGTGGAGGAATGGCTATGAGAAAAGGGACATGATTTCCTTGGATCTGACAACCCAGCTTGTAGTGTGGTGTAAGGCCTACAGCGTGCTGTGACCGAGCCTTGAACCTGCTGGTAAGGAGAGCGCTCTGCTTGGCAGAACTGGCTCCGAC
>NW_008682777.1:1057-2030 GCF_000695815.1 Acanthisitta chloris
ACCCTGTACAATTTATTAACACAGGAATAATTAAGATTGTTTAAAGTTGTGTATAAATTAACATCCAAAAAAATTGAAAGCAATCCTTCTGCAAGTTTACTTTATCTGAGTTTTGCATATAGTGTTTAAGAGTACCTAAGGTCCCAGTGTTGTCAAAAATGAGCTCTTATTGGCTCTCTCCCACTCACACAGCAACCCTGAGAAATAAGGCCTGGTTCAACCATAACCATCAGAATGAAATCAAAGAGAGGGTCAGCATGTGTGGCAAAGATTGGAAAAAGGGGTTAAGACCAACTTTTTCAGCACTGGCCTAAAGCTAGATAATCTTATGGTTAAGAGAATACAGAATATATTTTCCCCTTCAGGTATCTCTAGCAAATTGCTTCCAGTGGTGGTCAGCATGGAACAAGAACATCAAGATGCTTCATGTTACACTGGTTAGCATGCCACGGAGCCTGCCTGTGATGCATTGGCCTGCCAGGAGGCTCTACACATGCCTGGCTTTGTGTTTGGCTTGATCTGATTACTCATTTTTGGTGTTTTTCAGAATTTATGGGATTTTGAATAAAAAAAAAGTCTGCCATAGTAATGCTTTGCTGCAAAAGATCCTTCCAATACTAATGTGAAATGGATCAGGAAGTACCAGAATGTGCTGGTTTGAAAGCAAACCAGTGAGAGACTCCGAGTCAGAAACGCGATTTCATACAGAAATGAAACAAAACAACAACAAATGCAACAGTACAAAAGAAACCACTGACAGAGTCAGAAAGTCACCTGACACCCTGTCAGTCAGGGTGTTAATAGTAGTCCGATTAAATGGTGGCTGCAGTTCTTCTGGGGCGATGGGTTTGTTGGAGCAGTGATCCCGCAGATCCAATCCTCTCATGAAGGTGCAGTGGCAGCTCTTGTCCTCTGGAAATCCAGCAGGCAAAGGGGCATTTCTGCTGGTGATGCCAAGAAAAGGCTGGAAAAG
>NW_008682778.1:0-1080 GCF_000695815.1 Acanthisitta chloris
CTCCCTCCTTCCCTCCCTCCTTCCTCCCTGCCTTCCTCCCTCCTCCCCTGCTCGCAGATTGCCCCGAGCGCTGCTGGGCCCGGCAGAGGCTGCAGGATGGTGCTGAGTATTACCTGAACCTGCGGAACCTCGAGGGTTCCTGGCACTGCCCACCCCAGGGCACCATCAGCACCACCCACCTGGACAGGGACCACATCCAGGTGTGGAGGGAGAGGAACCGGGAGGGACTGGGAGGAGATGCAAGTGGGGACAAGGAGGAGATTCAGGGAGGGGTAAGGAGGAGATCCAGGGAGAAGATCCAGGTGGGGATGGGGATCCAGGGAGGAGATCCAGGAAGGAGATTCAGGGAGGGACAGGGAGGAGGTCCAGGGAGATCCAGAGAGGAGATCCAGGGAGGAGAGCCAGGGAGGAGATGTGGGGAGGAGATGCAGGAAGGGGTAGGGAGGAGATGCAGGGCAGAGATGCAGATAGGAGCAGGTAGGAGATGCAGGTAGGGACAGGGAGATACAGGAAGGAGATGCAGGTAGGGACAGGGAGGAGATTCAGGGAGGAGATCCAGGGAGGAGTAGGGAGATGCAGGTTGGAACAGGGAGGAGATTCAGGTAGGAGCAAGGAGGAGATGCAGGTGGGGACAGGGAAATCTAGGAAGGAGATCCAGGTAGGAGCAGGGAGGAGATCCAGGGATGAGATGCAGGCAGGGACAGGGAGGAGATGCAGGGAACAGACAGGTGGGGACAGGGAGCAGATCCAGGTTGGAGATGCAGGGAGGAGCAGGGAGGAAGGAGATCCAGGTAGGAAGAGGGAGGAGGTGCAGACAGGGACAGGGAGGTTCAGCTCCAGGGAGCAGATCCAGGTAGGAATGGTGAGGAGATCCAGGGAGGAGATGCAGGTGGGGACAAGGAGATGCAGGGAGGAGATGCAGGTAGGGACTGGGAGCAGATCCAGGGTGGAGATGCAGGGAGGAGATCCAGGTAGGGACTGGGAGCAGATCCAGGGAGGAGATCCAGGTAGGAAGAGGGAGGAGATGCAGAGAGGTGATGCAGGTGAGGGCAGGGAGATGCAGGGAGGAAAGGTGAGGAG
>NW_008682779.1:0-347 GCF_000695815.1 Acanthisitta chloris
GGTGATTGACAGGTCCTGTGGGTGTGGCCTGAGCAGGGGGCGGGGATTGGTCCCAGGGTGGGTGTGGCCGAAATGACTGACATGTCGTGGGTGTGGTCTGGGTGGGTGTGGCCAAATGACTGACAGGTCATGGGGTGTGGTCTGAGTGGGGCAGATGATTGACAAGTCCTGGAATATGGCCTGGTCGGGGGGCGTGACCAGATGACTGACAGGTCATGTGGGTGTGGTCTAATTTCTAGGGGCGTGGTCTGAGTGAGGCGTGGCCAGATGACTGACAGGTCCTTGAAGTGTGGTCTAGTTTTTTTGGGCGTGGTCTGTTGGGCGTGGCCAGATGACTGACAGGTCCT
>NW_008682779.1:410-803 GCF_000695815.1 Acanthisitta chloris
GTCTGAGTGGGCCGTGGCCGGATGACTGACAGGTCCTGTGGGTGTGGTCTAATTTCTAGGGGCGTGGTCTGAGTGGGGCGTGGCCGGATGACTGACAGGTCCTGGGGTGTAGTCTGAGTCAGATGATTGACAGGCCCTGGGATATGGCCTGGTCCTGGGGGTGTGGTCTGTTCTGTGGGCGTGGCCTGATGACTGACAGGTCCTGTGGGCGTGGTTTGGTCATGGGGCGGAGACTGTCCTGGGGTGGGTGTGGCCAAAATGACTGACATGACCTGAGGGCGTGGTCAGATGAGTGACAGGTCCCAGGGGTGTGGTCTGAGTGGGGGCAGGGCCAGATGATTGACAGCTCCTGGGGGCGTGGTCTGTTCTCACTCCTCCTTCTTGTCCTTGGGG
>NW_008682780.1:0-9911 GCF_000695815.1 Acanthisitta chloris
ATTATGCAGATTTACTCCTGCTGACATTTAGTCTGCCAGTGATGCTTGCCTCCCTTTTATTCATATGCAATTTTTCTTTGTGCAACAGTTGCAGGGTTGCTCTGAAAGCTAATTTGCCATCCTTTTGTTTTGTAATCTATTGAGGGAGCTCAAGCAGACAAAATACCAGCTTTAATTCATCCTAAATACCTTCTTTCAGAGTATTCCCCCAAAGTGTAACATTTTGACTTTGGAGCGTTAACATGCTTGACTGGGTCTGAGAATTTTAAAAATGAACTGTTTCAGTATTTCAGATGTTTCCAATGAGGTGTTACAAGATTGCTGTTTAGAACATTCAGAATTTCCAACCATCTGAAAAATGGGGATAATTGAGCTAATTGTCTTGTGTTGAAGAAAATTTTGAAATGTGGGAAAACTGGTGAGAAACAGATGTTTATAAAATATACTTATTTGAAAAAAATGCTTAAAAAATACACACTTGAAAAATAGTTACATAGATTATATTTCAAATAAGTTATAATGTACACTCCTTTCCTTCAGCCCCGCTTTTGTAATAATCTTTTCCCACCACATAAATAAATATATGGATATTTTGGGCATACTTAAACTTTTTAAAATTTTCTATACTTTTCCGTTTTCTGTTGTAGCTACTTTCTGCTATATCTTTATATAAATATCTTGTATATTTGGATATAAGGGAGATTAGCAATGACAATGACATCAAATTGAAGCAGTTGAAGTCTCTAGGTTCTACACCATATCTGCTGTTTTATCTTTTCAAGTCACATTTGTATGTTCCTTTAGGGAAACTGTGCTTTAGGGTAGATTAAAAAAAGTCAGGATTGTACTAATAGTATGCAGTAAATTGCAGTATGCCATTTAATGTCTAATAATACTACACAGGGAACAAATGAGTTCCTAGTGTTCCTATATTAATGTTGAATTATTTGCATAGATTTATGAGAAAATTAGGTATATGGGATCATGTTGTCTTTCTCCCTGGCTCTCAGCTGTCGTCACTTTTGAAGCCAGTTTTGGTCAAATTTGAGTGGGGATATAGTTCCTGTATGGTTTCATGTAGATAAGCTGAGACGTTGGTGGATAGAACCCTATTAATCTTCTTACTGAGGGAAACACTGAAGAACAAATCTACTTCAGGATATCTATAAAGAGCTGAGAGGGAGACAGTGTAAGATCCCAGAAACCATCATTTGGGACTTGTACTTTTTAATAGTTTCGAACAGGAAACACACCTGGAGGAGCTGTTACTGATTCTCATACTCAAGGAACTATTTTCTAGTACATTTTCATATACTATATGCTATACTGAGGCCAATTATCACACTCTCACCCTTGAGGAAATACAGCATGGCTAATTCTGTGGCAGATACCCTGGGCTGACTGAACACTTTTTTTGTGGATTTTGGACTGGGAGGAGATGAGAAAAGAATGGTATCATGCAGCTGCTGTTCAGCATCTATTGCTAGAGAGGATTCCTTGTTGAAAGAGGTCATTGGTAAAGAGGCCAATGGAAGATTGAGATGAAGGAAGATGTTAGTGTGGTGAAATAGATTCTTTATAAGTCCCTTCAGAAGGGCACCTTTGCCATGATTTGAAGTTGGAAAGGCCTGGATGAGGCCTTGAGCAACCTGGTCTACTGAGGAGGTGTCCCTGCCCATGACACGGGGGGTTGGGACTAGGTGATCTGTAAGGTCCATTCCAATCCCTAAAATTCTATGATTCTCAAAAATATTCTATGAAATGCTTATTTTCTTTCTTTTCAATGGATTGATCAGAGCACATGCTTGTGATTATGTTTTTTGAATGCGAAAATACAAGGTGGTAGTTAGGCAGAAAAATATCTTCGTGCTATCCATGAGCTAGGTTGGAAGTGTTATGAAATGGCTTGTAGGACCCTGAAGCAATTGTGAAGTCTCGCCTGTTACTGAAGAAATGTTTGAGATCACCCTTAAGCATTAAGATGTTTCATCATGAGAATGTGCTGCAGGGCTATGGGGGGGCAGCAGAGCAGTGCAGTGGTTTTAGCTCAGTGGATGTATGCCTGGCAGTATGAAAACAAAGCTTTTAAGTCAGTGAAACTGCTCTATGAATGCACTCCGTGTATGCAGCCAATATTGAATGGTGGCTGTGAGTACACTGGGATTTTCTGACTTCCGCAGAGCACTGAGTCTGGCTTGGTGCATTGGTAGAAAAATGACACTGTGTACTATGTATTTGTCACCACACCTGCCAGTTTCCCTGTAAAGAACTGTCACAGATAAAATTCTCATTTTGCTTTCAACATTAAACATGGTGAAAACTGGCAGGCAATTCTACACAGATGTAGGTTTTTTTTTTTTTCAGATAGCATGTTTATTTCACTAGTAAGGCTGATGGAGAGCCCCATTTGTATTCTAGAGTACATCACTTCCAATTGACCTGGGCAGAGTATTTGTTTTCTCTTATAAGAGAGAAGGAAATTGTAGTGTCTGGTCTGTCAGTAATTAATTTCTTTATCTTGAAGTAGCAGTTCTGTTTTTAATGGGAAATGTACATGAAATGTACAGCAGTTCCTCATCAGAGAGGCCTTTTGAGAGGGTCAGCTATTCTTGAGTGCAGCTGATCTCTACTTTAGCAACAACAGCTATTTAATACAAGTTCTTTAAAATGTACACTTAGTCCCACGTGAGGATGGTGAAGGTTGGGAGAAAGACACACCAGGTAAATTGCAATCTCAATTTAACAAAGTTATGTCTTCGTGTAATGAGTCGTAAGGCTCAGTACAGCTATGTGGAAAGATCTATCTCAGATCTCTCCAGTTTCTTTGAAGGGGTAGAGCAGAAGTATTATAGGCTGAACAGTAGAGTGACAGAGCCATAGGTTAATTAAAATTTTAGTCCTTCTCCATGCATATGAATCTCTCCTCCAGGACAGAGTTATCACAAAAGTTACGTGCTTTTGCATGAAGTCTTGCTGTGACACTGCTTGATGTGTGCACTTTAGGTCACGCTGCTTCAAAAAAAATGTAGTGGTACTAAAAATGGAACAAATAAGACCATGAGAATGCTATCAAGTACAAATGGATTTCATACAAAGAGAGATGGATTAGACTAGAATAATTCAGCTGGGAAAAGAGTGAGAGAGAATGAGTGGCAGAGAGAGCAAGGAAATGAGCAAAAGGGAATGAAAGTGAAAATATAGCTTGGAGAAGATGATCAGGGAAAGGTTGCCTTGTAATTCTTAAAATAGAACTAAACCACATTTAAGTAAACTGTAAAACAATTGGTATTGAGAAATAGTTTTTAAAATACCATGCCCAGTCATAAAATTAATTGTTATAGCTGTCAAAAAATGAAAAAAATCTTAAAAAATAAGAGTTTAGACAAATTGGTGAAAGTCTACAAAGACTTACTAACAAATCGTAATGAAGGCTGATGGAAAAAACCCAGTGAGCACAATGGGAGCTATTCCTCTTCTTCTTTTTCTGAGTGTTAGATTCAGGCCATTTGCAGGAACATAGTGCTGAGTTAAATGACAGCTTGATTATACAAGTAGAATTACATTTATGTACTAAACAAAAATTTGACAGAATGAAGAGTAGTGTGAAGTAAATATATATATATGTAAATACACACACACACAATTCATCCAAAATGCTAGTAATAGAACTAGTATGTGAAGATTTGTAAACTTGTAAACTAAATCACTCTGCAAGATACTTCCATCAATTGTGAACCTGTTGTCTGTGACCATGTGGTGGCTCATGTATACATCAATTTTAGCGGATTTTATGGCCAGATGTTCAACTCATGTAGAGACTATGGACAAGTTTAGCTACTCCAACATATAGCATTGGAGTTTCTCTAAATATTTTAATGTAGAAGGACTAAGAGAGTGATAATTTGGAAATATGCTTAATAAATTCCTATTCAGAATCATACAAATGGTAATTCTCTTCCAGTGTATGTTACTATTTCTGGGTCAACTTAATTTTTTGTGATAGTGTTGTACCATGTTTCTTCCTGTTTAGCATACTGCTAAACAGAGTTGGTGCCCTGATTTTGGGAATAATACAGAGGAGCTACAATAGAACAATATCAAAATTCCTGGTATAGAGGTTCTTGAAGCAATGAAACAATGGTGTCAGCCTCAGGGCACAAAGGAGGAGACATGCAGTGTGCCCTGAGTAATCCGGCATCTGTTGTGCCTGTATAGAGGAGGCACCCTGTTAATTCCCCTGTCTGAGCTTCCATTAACTTTGGATAATGTTGCTGATTTTTTTTTGGCAGGTGGTGACCTGCTGCAAGTCACTGCCTTGAGGCTAAAGCAAATTTACTTTGACTTTGCTCTTCATTAAAGGAGAAGGTTAGGTATTCATTTTCAAGATTAATATAGAGTTGAGGTTTCAATAAAATTTATTTTCTTACTTTTCTAGCAGTATTTCAGTGCATATCTCCATTCTCCTGCCCTTTTCTATCCATTAAACAAAGTTTTCAAATCCAGTCCTTGCCTGGCTAGAATGTTCTTCTAACCTCTGCAGGTTCTACTGATTCTGTTTTTCCATTCTGTATGCATGTCTAAGCACTTGGCTGAGTACTGCTTGCTGAGTGTGATTTAAATATTCACGGCATTTGGCCACTTTCAGTTGCCCCTTCATAACTGCTTCTTTTGCAGACTCAGGGACAAAATCAAAACCTTCTTGGCTTGGAGAAGGAGAGAGACTTTGCAATGAATTCCTTGGATATCTGGTTGGTCAGATCCTAAGCAGGGAATTGGCAGTTTTTTAGGAGGTGGGCATTGGCCTATGTCAGTCCTGTAGGAAGCCTACAGAAAGAGGAGATTGGAGTCCTCATGTTTGCAGTGTAGAGTGTCTGTTGCACTGTTTGAGGAAGAACATTGTGAGGATTTTAATTACACCTGATCCCCTACAAGGGCTGTAAGAATAGGTATTAGGGAAAAAGTCTTTACTGTGAGGGTGGTGAGGTACTGGAACAAGTTATCCAGAGAAGCTGAGGATTCTCTATCCCTAGAGTGTTAAAGGCCAGGTTGGATGGAACTCTGAGCAACCTGGTCTAGTGAGAGGTATCCCTGCCCATGGCAGGGGAGTTGGAACTAGTTGATCTTTAAGGTTCCTTCCAACCCAGGCCATTCTCTGACTGTGTTCTTTTTCCTCATTACTTCTTACTCTAAAACTCTTAACCCTGTGCTGTACTGAGACCACGCTCAGTCCTCTCAGGGCTTCTCTGTGAATGGCTTCATTTAAAACATGTTGTTGGCTGAAGTATCTTTACTAAAAGCACATCAGTGTTTGTGGAGTTAAACTGACTTTCTGAAATGGTGCTTTTACCCTTGCATGGTGTCCTTGCTCATCCTGAGCTTTTGCTGTGAAAGCTGATAGTACATCATCTGCTCAGCATTTGTGGGTAAGCAAGAACACACCTGGCCTCGCTAATGACTACTCAGAGCCACTTAAAGGTTGGTCAGAATTGAGGGCTCTATTTACAAGGTAAAAATTGCATGAGTCTGAAACACAGCATGTGAGTGCAATGCAATCTTGGTCAGAAGGCAATTCTCAGCATATTTTAGGATAAAAGTGATATCCACAATAGTTTGCTTACTCACCACTGGTGCTTGAAGCATCAAGACTCATTAGCTACCCAATGACTGATCTTCAAGATCTCTAAGTATCTTTCACTGTCCCTTCTGCTTCTGTGAGGATGTCTATCTGACCATCGAGATACACAGTGGTTACCCAAACCTCTTTCAGCAAAGCGATTAGAAATTGGCAGTGCTGAACATGAATCTCCTTTCAGGATCCTTGGTAATAGGATCAAAGTCTCCTACATTGTAAAACGACCATGTTGCTAACATGCTCTCAATGAAATAAGTGGATCAGCCCCTTCAGGATTGATTTCTGATGATCATTAAGTCCTATCACATATAAAGAGGAGCTGGTTTGAGAGTGTAGGCCATCATTCAATTAAAAGCAGCCTTTATGGTCTACAGTGTCAAATACATGAGGCAAAAATGAAACTGTATAAAATTTTTGGAGTTTTTATCTCTCCCTAGTTTGCACATTTTACTGCAAGGAGAGAAATAAAAAATTCTTGTGTCTAGTTCCAATTTTACGTCTGACTAGTTTTGTTTGTCTGTTTTATTTGTCTGATGAAGGGTTAGAATTACAATATAAAGGTGAAAACACCTATGGACTGTTCCCACAAGGCAGTGTGGCATACAGTATTAATGACATTTTTTTCAGTTTAATATTTAGACTGCTTCTAAAATTTATCCTGACAAGCTCACTCAAAATTTTCCTTTTATATGAGATTTTTTTTCCTTTTTCAGCAAAACTGTTAAAAAATTATTGCTACATGGAAAAAGCATTTTTGAAAACCACATGCTTTTCAATTTAAAGTTTCTGCAGAAACCCTTTGATTAATTTATAGGAACCTTAATCTGGTCCTAGCTATAACAGCTAATTAATCTTGGAATAAATATAGCTTGAATACTCTATAGTAGAGATGAGGCACAGCTATTAATTATTAATAGTCAATGCTGTAAGGCTGGAAGATAAGTACTCAGGGGAAATTATTTCCTAAAACTCAAATTGAAATATGCAAACAAATACAGGGGTGGCTATTTTCAGAAGTATTAGCAATGACTAGGTGTTTATCTTCCCTGGACACTCAGAGAGCATTAAGCACCTAATTGCTGTGTCTTTGAAAATCTCCACAAATTGTAAACTAACTGCTCAGTTTTCTGGAAGATTCAGCTGAATTGTGCACACGTTTGCAATCTTCCACCAACAGAAGGTCACTGTAGAAATCTGAGCTTCTAAAAACTGTCTGTCAGTTCCTTGGCCTCCAAGTGAAAGTCTAGACTGCTTAATTGCTCAGTGTCTTTTCAATCTGTTTTTAACCCATGAAAGTCAGGTTTTAGTTAAATGTATTTGCTTTTGGATATGTTAGGTAAATATGTGTTCCTGGAGGATTGTTGGATTGCATGAAGAATTTAATCCATGTTTCCCCCTTTCATTCATGTGGTGAATTATGAGGACTTGATATTTGCAAACTGGCTTTTTTTACTTCTAGTGTTTTGTTAGAATAGGTAATTAACTTCTTCAAACAGCTCTTAATGCTGACCTGGTCTGTGCTAATACTTCAGCTTAATCTTTCAAAAAAAAATAGCAAAAGATTTGTGTTGTGCTTCTGTTAGATGAAAATAGTGAATACATCTTAACACTCAATTCCCTGGGAGCAATACAGCATGGCTCACTGTCCAAGTTCCTCTTTCCTGTCTGAATGTTCAAGTAGGACTGCCTAGATTCTGGTGGAGGTGGAGTGGGTGTGTGAAGAGGTTAAG
This sequence comes from Acanthisitta chloris, assembly GCF_000695815.1. Lineage (NCBI taxonomy): Eukaryota > Metazoa > Chordata > Aves > Passeriformes > Acanthisittidae > Acanthisitta > Acanthisitta chloris. Next base: position 7,363 of record NW_008682780.1, read on the forward strand.
GAAAGTAAATGTGCATGTCTGTGTGTCTTGACAGGTTTCCTATCTGTGAATTAATTCTGGATTATGTATCAATAAAGCACTGCAGACTGTATAAGATTTCTTAAATCAGATTGCTTTACCTTTTTATGAGCAACTCTGGCTCCCCATTATTCAGAGCAAAATGTATAAATAATGTATATGTATGATCTAAAAAAAGAAGGAAATGAGCTATATATTTCTGGTAAGTCAGTGAAACAGTCATTGCTTTCTCAATTCTGTTTCTGTCATCATCTCCCCAAATAAGAAAGATACTGGGAATAGGGAACTGGTGAAGAAATGGTGTGAGGTGGTAGTTTTGTTGTGGTTGTTATTTGAAGTTTGAGGTTGTTGGTTTGTGTTTTGTTTGTCTTCTGAGTACCAGGGGTTCCCTATCAGTCTCTCAGTGATAAGTGAGTTTCAAACAGAAATATGTTGTGGTCCTTATCTCCAATATTGCTGTAAATTACATGCTGGAAGTTCTGAACAACCATAACTGCAGATATTTGAAAACATTATTTCCAAGGTATTTGTTGTGTCAGAAGTTTTGTTTTGGAAAACTTAATTTATAATTATCCTGAGTTTGACTGAATTCTTGAGATGTCATGATTTTTAAAGTAACTGTTTTCCATCACCTATTAACAATTCCTAGAAAATATCTTCCCCTGGCCTTTCGCTGTAGTAGAATTATTATAAGGTATGAGGAAAAATTGTAGCTGATATAGGATATTTTAAGTATTACACATGGTTTTCTTTATTGCAGTAGACATAGTGTTTTAAAGCTAGAATAAAAAGGGTTAAAAATGAAACTCCTTAGTGCAAGGCCTCCCAATGTTGATTATGCTTATTAAAGCTGAATACTATGCTTTTTGACCAGCTGCTTCTGCAGCACAAATCTCATTTTACTGTGGAGATTTTTTGCTTACAGAAAAAATCCTAGTACAAAAGCTGTTGGCTGTGGTCAGAAGTGGCACTTGAATATCAGCATGTTCTTTTGTCTATCAAAGCATCCTCCTGAACAGTTCAGCTAGTGTTAGCAGGGGATGTGCTAATGCTCTTAACTAAAGTGTGAGCCTAGCTTTTCCTCACAGAAGCATCTGAGTTTATTTTCAAGGAGAATAAAAAATTGAAACTTTTCCTGCTGTTGCAGTCTTTCCCTGGAAAGCTGCATCTGCTGGTAGGCTTCCATACCTCTCTGTTGTTCATTGGCTGTCTGTAGTGTGAACATTTCCTGGAAAAGTGCACTCTTTTCCCCTTCAGATTTTTAGTTCTTGCTAGAAGAGAACAATGGATTGTGTTCTGAGAATATAGTATTTACACATGCTGAACTTATAAGAACTATAGAAGACAACCTTAGTGCACAAACAGTGTTAAAGTTTCTGAATAGTCTGTCCTACTGTCCAGTACGATTGTTCTTCTGGAAAAACATGGCTAAAAGTGTATGATTTAAATGTCTGCTGCAAACTGAGCATTAAAGTGTGTCTCCTTTAAACACATCTTTAAAATATTTGTCTTCTTTCTATCTCCATTACATCCATCCTATAGGCAGTGTTGGCATTAGGTATGCTTGTACAGTGCAATTCCAGTGTTAGAACAGTATGGAAGTGCTTTTCCCATTTATGTATGTCTCAGTGTAACAAAGATTCTACTTCGTATTTTTTTGTACCAAATACATTTACAAGTATGTTTTCGTCTATTGTGATCCTTATTAACCTCTGCTCTCTGCTTTGCCTTTCCAGCACTGGCTTGAGCCCAACAAGTCCATCTTCAAGCAAATGAAATGTAAGTGTTGAGAGCTCCTGTTTTTAAACTGATTCTGAGATGTCCAAAGATTTTCTTGTGCTTCCATGAAGTAATTAATTTAGAATATGCTTCACTTGTTTCCCAGTGCATAAAGGCCATTCATGTCATGTCCTGTGTCCTAAAAACTCCATGCTACCCTCATTTCACCATTTCACAGTGCTCTGCACATCAGAAGCTTTTCCTTACTGCTCAGGGCTCAAGCCAGAGGCCGACAGACGTGTGTGGGGTGGCAGATCTGGTTGGAAGACCTGTATGTTATAGCTCACATTTTCAGTCAGATGCAATCAGCCACTGGGATATGGCAATAAAAAATGAAGTGTGGCAATTTGCTTCCGGGTCTTTTCTAATTTTCCTTCTTTCTGCTGCCAGCTGCTTCCTGAGAATACAGAGCATTAGTTTGAGATTATTGCTGTAGTCCAGTGAGCTCAAATACCGTGGGTGAAGTGGTGAGCTCCTGCCACAGGGAAGTGGAAAATTGCAATCATTATTTTAAAAAGTCTCCTTAGAGTAGAAATTTCTTATTTCAATTATCGTTTTGAAATGCTATGGTCTGGCTTATGGTTTCCATTAAATGGTCCACCTGTGAAAACCTCTTCAGGAAGCAGAACTACTTTGTTACTGAGGAGTTTATATCCAGCAGCAGAAGACAGTTTATTTTTCAATTCTGGAGACCTGATTAAGTCATTGGAAGTTATGTCTTAGCTGCTGTCTATCTATCTATCTATCTATCT
>NW_008682780.1:9986-14967 GCF_000695815.1 Acanthisitta chloris
GTTTTAAGCATAAGTACAAGGTGCCTTTTGTGTGGGAGATAATACATTTGTTTTAAAATATGTTGAGTTTTAAGAGAGTGTCTAATATGTAAAAACAGGTAATGCTTGATGTTGATTGGACTGCTTGGAATACTTAAATTCTTCAATTATTGCAACAATAGCATATATTGTAACTTGTGCATACATATATGTATACATAGACACATGTATACCTATCATATTTCAGTGTGAACTGTTTATATCTAGCTTTTAGCTAGCTGGAGTGTTACTCAGTAAGAATTAAATTCCAGGATGTCAAACAAACAAAGTTATGCTCCTCTGCAATGCAAGTGAAGGAACAAAAGAGGTAGGAAAAGAGGGACTGTAATAATAACAAGTTATCTTAATCTGTTTCTTCCTTTCAATGTGTTATCAAAAGTAGAACAGAGTTCCCTCAGTGCATCCTTTAATCTGCACTTGTCTCACTGCTTTCACCCAACAAAGCATAAGGGCTCATTCTTCTTGTTGCACTTTGTACAGCAACATATACAAGAACTCTGCCAATAGATGCGCTGAGAGTGTTTTCAAAACAAGTCTACCTGCATACAGATGTTCCCTAGATGTGATAGATGGTAGTCCATGAATTCCATAGATGTGATGCAGTAGCCTCATCAGAGGATTTCTGTGGCCATTGTGATAGAAACTCAGTCAAAACTCTGAAAACTGAAAAGTGGACGTATATAAAAAAGGCAAAGTAAAAATGTACCTAGCATGAGGTTATTTATCATGGTGAAAGGATTTTAAGAGCAACAGCAAAAGAGAATGAGATACTAACAAAGGAGTTTTGTTATCAGCCTTAGATTTAGGACACAGAAGTAGAATTAACTACATGATTGGGAACTTCAGTTGAATACTAGTGTAAACTTATCATTTGTCACAGATGAAGGACTTTAGCTGGTACAATAACTCTTTACGGTAACAAACCAAAAATATGTATTTTATATACATATGTATAATCCATGTAGATTATGCATAAGTATATCTTTTGCTCCCACGGGTTTCGAGGGAGATTTTGTAAGCATTTGACATAAGGAACCTTTTGATTTGTTTTTGTAGAAGTATGCTATGTTGATGTAGAACTCCAGACAATTTCTAAAGGTAGAAGGGTAATTCGTATTTTATCTAAAAATATTCAGTTTACTATGAAATGATTTAGATTCAGAAGAAATTAGTGATATTCTTTTGAAAAGCATCTCAGTCTCAGGTGACACAATTGAGAACTTAAATTAGTAGTAGGTGGAAAGTGTAAAAACTGGAGCAATGAAGTGGCTGGTTAACAGAACATACATTATGTATACATGACTTCTGTGAGAAATGGTGGCAGAAAGCTACTCATAGTGACTGTATTAGATAATGACTGTATTAGATGGATGTTTCCTTTTCTGTCTTTGCCATGAAGGAATTTGGAAACAGTCAAATGATCTGTTTTGTAGGAATAGACTTTCATTTCCTCTGCTACAAGTGTAGGATGTATTAATACTAATGATTCAAAAAGTTCTGAATTCAGCTGAATGTTTGGATTTGCACAGGATTATGAAGAACTTGCATACATGCAGAAAAAGTTGAAAAATACTGTATGCTTCAGCTCAGTTACCCTTTGTGGGAGCTTCATTCCCCCCCCCCCCAGTAACAAGTTTTTCAGTGTATTTATTCATGCCGCTCATTATTGACAAATATTCAGATCAAAAAAAGGATTGGCTGGTAGTAGTAGTGTCCAAATACAAATTTCAGTGAGTACTAGATTTTATGGGCCTCAGTAGTATATGAATCATTCAGGCATAATCCCTCTAAAGAGTCAGGATGTACAGAAATCACAATTTGACATCTATACTTTTCTGTCAGTGGGATAGAATGTTGTGTGTTTGAAGCTCTGAAGTCTCCATAAGTTCTTATGTGATGTGCTGCCATTTTAGTTTCTTAAACTTTGGCAAAGATAGCTTTAAGTTCATGTTTAGCAACACTGAGATATGACAGGAGGGATCTTTGAAAATATTTCATATTTTGCCTTGTCACATATGAAGCCATATTTAAATACGTCCTGGCACAATGTCAGAATGAAGGCATGGTATCTTTTTTTGTCTCATCAACTACCTTTGCATTTTCTGTCATCACTGTAACGTTTGTGCTGTAACATGATGTGTAGAGTCTAGTTCTGTGCCTCAGGCATTTTTACTACAAATTTTTCCTGAGAGCAGAAAATTTACTTTGTGAGAAATGTCCTGAACCACTGCCAGTGTTGTTGGACTGGCTGAAGCCAGTTGGTGAGCTGTGATCAGTATCTGCGAGCAGTGTACTTCCAATATTGTGTTAGAAAACTCTATGAAAGTTTGTCTAAGGTAGCTGCATCTTTGTGGTTCTAGATAAAGAACTTTTTAAACCAATTTTTCTGTTCTTTTGCATGTTTTTATGTATACTGGTATTCTTTCATGGATGCTGACAGTAAAGTTTTCCCTTTAGCCATCTTACATATTTTATTACTTATTTTCTCTGTAGGGTTGTTTTGGTGTAAAACCTGAGTCATATCAGCACTAATGTATAAGTAAAGAACAGAGTTTTCCTGTACAATTTCCCTCTTGCGGTTTTTTCATTTATTTTAAAGGTTATTGTGTATAGTAGGTATTCAGCTATGCAGTAACCTTTGTGGGAAATATCCAAATGTGTGGATTTTGTTCTTGATGACAGTTGAACAGAATAATTTATGTTGCTCTGATGTGCAGGAATCCTGAATTTCCATGTTTTTCTTGCTGCCTTGCATAGCAGAAAGAGGGTCAGTTTAGATTAGATATAAGGAAAAGATCTTTACTGTGAGGGTGATGAGGCACTGGACCTCACTCACTCCCCCACCAGTGGGATGGGAGAAAGAATCAGAAGGGTAAAAGCTAGAAAACTCGTGGGTTGAGACAAAGACAGTTTAATAGAGAAAACAAAAGGTGTGCACTCAAGTAAAGCAAAGCAAGGAATTAATACACTGCTTCCCATGGGCAGGTGTTCAGCCATCTCCAGGAGGTCAGGGCCCCATCACACGTAATGGTTGTTTGGGAAGACAAATGCCATCACACCAAATGTCCTCTCCTTCCTTCTTCTTCTTCCTACTTTATATACTGAGCATGATGTCCTATGGTGTGGAATATCCCTTTGGTCAGTTTGGGTCACCTGTCCTGGCTGTGTCTCCTCCCAGCCTTCCATGCACTTCCAACTTCCTTGCCAGCCTGGCAGTACAGAAAGCAGCAAAGTCCTTTGCTCTGTGCAAGCACAGCTCAGAAATAACAAAAATATCTCTATTATCAGCCCTGTGTTCAGCACAAATCCAAAACACAGCTCCATACTAGCCACTGAGAAGAAAATTAACTCTACCTCAAGCAAAACCAGCACGCATAAATATTTTTTCTTGTTTCAGATTCTCTTTCTATGAAGAAAATGGTTATATGAATGTGTAGTTTTTCTTGTGGGCTTTGCTTTAAAATGAGTGCACATGAGACTCCCTTACTTACCAGTATCTGTGCCAAGGTGGCCAGCTCCCATATCCCACTTGGTTCTAACCAGGGTGTTGGAGGTTTGGGTTTAGTTTAGGGAAATCCTTACTATTTCATGTGCATTGAATATTTTGTCTCAGTTAAGTGCAACTGAAAAAAACCTTTTAAAACATATAATCAGTTGCGTGAAAACCTTCTACACTACGTGTGCAGTTCCTTCATGAGTGTGTAGATCACTGTTTTCAGCATTTGATAGCATATTTTATTTCTTCATTTGCCTTCACCTCTTATGTGCTCTTGTAAACTGGCAAATTAATAGCTCTGGATTTTGCTGTCAGTACTATTCTCCATGCTAAAATCCTTTGAAATTACTGTAATTGTTCATCTTTTTTAGTGGGAAAGCAAGCCATGATGTGACAAAGCCTTGGGCATTTCACTATATCAGCTGCTCCTTATCTGACCGATAAAGGACCACTCTGAAAGAAAAGGCTTATAAAAAATAGCTGTTATAAAACGGATTATATGTAGGCTAGTTTTGTGTTGATTGAATGTGCTTCTGCAAATTGAGTTCTGTTTTGGGAAGGTTTGTTGTTAATGTTTCCACTTTAATGTGGAAGTGGTAGAAAATAATTTTTCTTTCAAGGAATTGAGAAATTGTCTGGCTTGACAGTCTCAACCCTGGAGCGTATAAAACTCAAAGCCTGTCTTGCTTTCCACTATGGGAGTGTTAGTAAATGAAAGAAAATTAAGTTCTGTGCGTTTCTCCAGCACAGCGAAATCTGTAAGACAAAGGCCTTGCTCAATGTTCACGTATCACCAATGTGTCTTTGAAACAGCATTAGGCTTATGATCCATTTTAAAATTCAGATGGAGAGGAAAGTGGATATCTGTGAGGATTTCCTCCTTCCCCTTTCAAGTGTTCATTGTGACTGGTTTTCAAATTGGGTAAAAGGAGCAGAAAAAAAAGGTCCTGTTCACTTTTGTAATTGCCGACATGAACTGGATGGAGCGGATAGTGATCTTTTTAACATTTCAAATTGCAGGTTTAGCTTGTGCCCTTCTTGCAGATGCTGAGAAAGGACCTCTCTTTTAGCAGGCTGCAGCAGCCTGGTATTGTATTCCTTCTGAACTGCTGAGGAGGAATATTGTTATAGAAACTTAAGTCTAGGAAAAGATTTGCAAAATAGGCTTTAAACTGCCTTGAAAAATCTCCTGCATATTCTGTGCATTGGTGTATACTTCTGTTACATACTGTCCTCCTTCTACAAGTAAAACATTTCCTACTTTAACCTTTCCTATGAATGTGATCTATTTTAATAGTGCAGTGTATGCCATATTTTCCTCACTATGATACTCTTTGCATACAGGGCAGCTGTTGCTTTCTGTGGTTACCACATACTGCTAGAGTGTGGCTCTTCTAATATATCTCTTATTTTTTACCACAGCCAAGTTTTAAATTTTTGCATTGA
>NW_008682781.1:0-1601 GCF_000695815.1 Acanthisitta chloris
ACACCAGAGAGACATTGTGGGGACACCACAAGGATGGAGACACCATGGGGACACCAGAGGAACACCCTGGGGACAGTGTGAGGACACTGTGGGCACACCGGAGGGATGGGAACGCCATGGGGACATGTGGACATCACTGGGACGCTGGTGGCAGGAACACAGTGCCACAGACGTCCCCAGTGATGTCACCTTGCTGTGATATGTCCCCAGCAGTGCCAGGGATGTCCCCAATGCTGTGATCTTCCCCCAGCAGTGCCAGGGATGTCTCCAGCACCACCTTGACACCACGACCCCTCCAACAGTGTCACAGCTGTCCCCAACACCACCCCAACACTGTGACCTAAACCCTAACCCTAACCCCAACACTGTGACCTTCCCCCAACAGTGCCATGGATGTCCCCAACACTGTGACCTTCCCCCAACAGTGCCATGGATGTCCCCAACACTGTGACCTTCCCTCAGCAGTGCCACGGATGTCCCCAACACTGTGAACTTCCCCCAACAGTGCCATGGATGTCCCCAACACTGTGACCTTCCCTCAACAGTGCCACGGATGTCCCCAATGCTGTGATCTCCCTCAGCAGTGCCATGGATGTCCCCAACGCTGTGACCCTCCCCCAACAGTGCTGTGGATGTCCCCAATGGTGCCACAGATGTCCCCAGTGATGTCACCATGCTGTGAACCTCCCTGACAGTGCCACAGATGTCCCCAATGATGTCACCCTGCCATGATCCTCCACCAGCAGTGCCACAGATGTCCCCAATGCCGTGACCCTCCCTGACTGTGTCAACAAGGATGTCCCCAATGCTGTGACTTTTTCCCAGCAGTGCCACAGATGTCCCCCCAGTGCCACCCCAACACCACCCCAATGCTGTGAGCTTCCCCTTGACAGTGCCAGGGCTGCCCCAAATCCTGTGATCCTCCCCCAGCAATGCTGTGGATGTCCCCAGTGGTGCTACAGATGTCCCCAGTGATGTCACCCTGCCATGATCCTCCACCAGCAGTGCCACAGATGTCCCCAATGGTGCCACAGATGTCCCCAATGATGTCACCCTGCCCTGATCCTCCTCCAGCAGTGCCACAGATGTCCCCAATGGTGCCACAGATGTCCCCAATGATGTCACCCTGCCCTGATCCTCCTCCAGCAGTGCCACAGATGTCCCCAATGGTGCCACAGATGTCCCCAATGATGTCACCCTGCCCTGATCCTCCTCCAGCAGTGCCACAGATGTCCCCAATGGTGCCACAGATGTCCCCAATGATGTCACCCTGCCCTGATCCTCCTCCAGCAGTGCCACAGATGTCCCCAATGGTGCCACAGATGTCCCCAATGATGTCACCCTGCCCTGATCCTCCTCCAGCAGTGCCACAGATGTCCCCAATGGTGCCACAGATGTCCCCAATGATGTCACCCTGCCCTGATCCTCCTCCAGCAGTGCCACAGATGTCCCCAATGGTGCCACAGATGTCCCCAATGATGTCACCCTGCCCTGATCCTCCTCCAGCAGTGCCACAGATGTCCCCAATGGTGCCACAGATGTCCCCAATGATGTCACCCTGCCCTGATCCTCCTCCAGCAGTGCCACAGATGTCCCCAATG
>NW_008682782.1:0-603 GCF_000695815.1 Acanthisitta chloris
AGGATTGGAAGACCAAACACAAGAAGACCTCATGAGTAGAGGTAAAGACAGTTAAACAAGTGAGGAAAGAGTTAAAAAAAAGCCCAAGTGGTGTAAAGACAATCACTCACCACCTCCCACATGCAGACCAGTGTGCAGCCAGTCTCCAAGCAATGCCTGCTTTGGAAACACTACCTCCTGGATTTATTGCTGAGCATGGTATCACGTTGTACATGAAATCCCTTTGGTCAATTTGAATCAGCTGTCACAGCTTGGTCCCCTCCCAATTTCTTGTCCAACCCAAGCCTGCTTGCTGGTGAGGCACAGTGAGAAGCACAGAAAGCCCTGATGCTGTGTAAGCCCTGCTCAACAGCAGCTAAAACACTAGTGTTTACCAACACTGCTTTACTCACAAATCCAAAACACAGCACCATGTGGGCTCCTGTGAAAAATATCAACGCCATCCCAACCAGGTACAGTACACTGCTGAGCAATGTCTAAGAAAATAAGTTTCAGTAATGCTGTCCATAGCCTCAGAGAACTTAATATAGTATTGAAAAGAATGTAATAATTTTATTTGCCATTTGGAGATGCCTGTGTCTTGCCACTGAGCAGCCAGAGGTG
>NW_008682783.1:0-1045 GCF_000695815.1 Acanthisitta chloris
GCTGAGGTAGATGTTGCTCCTAGAGCAGCTCCTGGTGAGATGGAGCATCTCCAGGAGCTTCTGGTACCACCAACCACCCTCAGGACACTACTTAGACCTCTCTGAGCATGACCAGCCCCTTCCCACCAGCCAAGTCCCAGGAGAGAATGGTCCAGGGATGGAGGATATGGTCCAGGGATGGAGGAGATGGTCCAGGGATGGAGAGGATGGTCCAGGGGGGTGGGAGAGGGTGGGAGATGGGACACACGTACGTAGTTGTCCCTTGCTGACCACGTTGGGTAGAGCTGTGAGTGGAGTTGTCTCTCCTTCCGTGCCAACTCGTAGTACTTGGCCTGTTCCTCCCGCGACAGCGAGTGCCACTGTGGGGAGACACCTTGGTGGGGACCCCAAAGTCTACCTTGAGACCCCAAAAATCCACCTTGGAGACCTCAACCCCCCCCAAGAACCTTCTCCTGAGCCCATGTCCATCCCACCCCATCCTGGTGCCACCCATGGCCCAACCACACCATGGGACCCTTTGGGTTGGTGATTCTCCACTCCCTGGGTTGGTGATGCCTCAACTCCAAGACATCATCCCTGAGGAGAAGAAGCTCTAGAAGGTCCCCAAGGTCCTCACCCTCCTCCCCAAGATCTGGTTGATGCTCACACTCTATCTCAATCCCAACCCATCCTGGTGCCACCCATGGCCCAACCACCCCATGGGACTCTTTGGGTTGGTGATGCCTCAACTCCAAGACCTCAGTCTTGAGGAGAAGATCTAGGAGGTCCCCAAGATCTGATTGATGGTCACACTCTATCTCCATCCCACCCCATCCTGGTGCCACCCATGGCCCAACCACCCCCTCGGACCCTTTAGGTTGGTGATCCTCAACTCCAAGACCTCAACCTTGAGGAGAAGAAGCTCTAGAAGCTCCTCAAGGTCCTCACACTCCTCCCCAAGATCTGGTTGATGGTCACACTCTATCTCATCTCCATCCCATCCTGGTGCCACCCATGGCCTCACCACCCCCTGGGACCTTTTGGGTTGGTGATGTTCAACTCCAAG
>NW_008682784.1:0-22854 GCF_000695815.1 Acanthisitta chloris
TCTCTCTCTCTCTCTTCTTTTTTTTTCATTTTAATTTTTCTTTGGTCCCCGCCTCCCTGACGGCGGCAGGGGCAGGAAAATAAGCTGAGGACAGAGAAATAAGAGAAGACGGAGGAGATGGTGAGCAGATCGCTGGGTCGGGGGGAATGAATGAGGTTGCCGGGGTATTTTCCGTGCGAGGTTCTCCGCACGTTTGGGATGATTTCGCATCGCGGTTTCGGGCTGGACTTCTTTGTTTGCTAAAGGTTCAGGTTTAGCAGCGTTCATCAGTTTATTGTGAGATACGCAACGAGGAGTTGATGCATGCGAATGCCCGAATTACATACGCAAGCCGCACACACGAGCAACCCCTAAACAAACCAACATTGTAATAATCCTGCAATATGATGGGCAGCTCTTGTCATGGAGGGAAGTCATTGCTCAGGTTATTTCTGGCATGCATAGGAGATGAGGCTCTTTGTAGCAAAGACCCAATAAAACTAACCTGTTTTTTCACAAACCCATTACTGACTTAAAAGCCGAAGTTAGGGGTTATTTTTTTTCTTTCCGTTTTCCCTGCAGTATTGAGATCCACAATTAAAATCTGACGTTTGTAGAAGTTGATCAACTCTTTGAAATGTTCTCTCATAGTATGTGAATAGTAAAGACTGTCTTTATCCCTTTCTCTTTTTCATCTAGGCACTTGTTTGTATCTGTGGTGGGGGGAATTGTTATAATGTGTACTTTGCTTGTTACGGTGTAGTGTTGTGCGGTAGGTAGGTCATAATACAAAATGTGATTCATAGCACGTTAAAAAAACCACAACCCTAAGCAGATTTTTTATCAAGTGAAGAGCTGTTATCGGTACTAATGGCTTAAACCTTAGATACAAGTTTTTTGGGGAAAAAAACCAGCCCCGCTGTTTTGTGTTAATGAGATACCTTTATGGTAAAAAAAATAATCGTGGTTCTAAGTGACAGAATATTGACATTGAAAAAAAAAAATCATGGTTCTAAGTGACAGAATATTGACATTGGCTGATTGTATCTTCCTGTGGATGGAGTACTGCAGTCTGTATGAAGTACACTAGCCCTTTAAGGTTCCATAAATTTAAACATATTTTGTTTACAAAATTGTGCAGCACTGCATGGTGCAGTAGTAAAATCTGAAATTTTAGTAGATTTAGAAGTGTTGCAAGGCGCTGCAAAAGAGGGAGAAAATGCAGCTTTGTATTAAATTTCTGGAAAAAAAGAAAAAATTTGTTACAATAAAGTGATACAGGGTATGCATGGTGAGTAAAGTAACCACAAGGGCTGGAGAGTTTGGAGTTTGTATAGAAAAAATAAGTTGTGAACTATGCTGTCATCATCATCATGAAATATATTTGGATGGATGGCTGTAAAATTTATTTTAAGCAACATCTCTGTAAATGCTTGTCTGAAATACTTAAATTATATGCTTCATTAGGCAAATGGGTTTATCTTCCCATTGCTTGGCTAAAGGAATATATTAGGAAGGCAAGGTTTGGAAGAACAATAGTTTGACTGCATAGTTTCACTGCATGGTTTGTCCCCATGTATTGTTCAGAGATGAACAGAATGTATTTTATTTGACATTGGTGATCTTGCTAAAGTTGACTTTGCTTGTTTTATTTTCATGCCATAGTTGCTGTCAACATAAATAACTGAATTTCAATTAATATAACCTTTGTTTTGACTATTTAGCTACAATGGATGTCAATTAAATCCCTTCTTTGATTTTCATCTGTTAAAAATCTCTGCAAAGGATTTCAGTCTCAGCAAGTCTTTAATATTGGAAGAGCCAGTAAGAGCTACAAATAGAGGGAGATTCCCATTATACTGAGTTAGGACACTGCATAAGAAAGGGCAGAATTCCTGCCTTTTGCTTATACTTCAAATTTTGTACAAACTGCAGTTTAGAGGAGATATCTGGTCCTGGAGACCATCTGTATGCATATTAGAGTTATATAAAAGTAAGCTTCTGTATTTGATTTTATGTAATGCAACACATTATTTCTGCAGTGCTTTTGGTGGATCTTGGGTAGTGTCAGAATTGATACACTGCAAGAAAAACCTGTTAGAATTCTTGTGCTACCAGGTTTATGGTTTGTTGCTCTTAATATTTTATTGTCTGAGTATAAATCATTGACACAAACACTGTAAACAAATGCAGCAGCAGCTAAGTGTGAGATTACATTTAGTTTGTCTTTCCAGTTTAGCCAGAATATGACAGAATCTTGTCTAATGTGAAGCATCCTAGTAGCCATCATAGTAGTCTTCAAAGCAGAAAGGTTAGGTCAAATCTTTTGCTTTCTTGCCTGTCTCTGTAGAATAAGGAGGAAAAGGCCAACTCTAGGGTTGCACCAGTATGGATAGGGCAGGAATGTCAGATGTATTGGATGCAGTTACCTTACTCACAATTCATGTGTTTCACCTGGAAATTGGCAATGAGATTTCTGTTAAGATTAAAATCCTCATATTTCTAGGAAAAGTGTTACTTCTTGATGCAAGACATTTAGAGTATACATGTATCATGGCTAACATCTTCAGAAAAGGGCATTAGCAATCTCATTGGTGTTTAAGCATGAAAATAAAAATGAGGAGTCTCTTAAATTCCAGGTAGGACATGATCTACCTGTGTGCTGAAGCAAGGGCTATGAATCTTCATTAAGGCACCATTATACCCCTGAAGGCTTTATTGATACGGGTTTTGGTTTTTTAACTGGTTACCTTATCAAATTCTGTAAAAGTTGATACTGTGTTTAAACCCTCATATTTTGCTGTGCAGTTATATGAGGTTTTGTCCAATCTAGATAAAATTGATTGACATGTCTCTGGTTCCAAACAAGTAAGAGCCAGCTAAAGTTGGTTCCAAGAAGCTGGTCACAATGAAGTCAAGGGATCTGCTTAGACCTCTCTTTCAAAATCAGGCCCTCTGGGGAGTTAACCTATAAAAAAAATCGATCAGTGGGTACTTGTGTAGGTATCTAAATCTGTGTTTCCGCAAGTGTACACATTCTGCTCAATACAGAGAATGTTTACTAGCAGTAGTACTGCTGAGGAAAACCTATGAGTATGTGCAGGTCTGGCTCTCTCTGAAAACCTCTTTGTGAAGGATATGTTGATCTGATTCTGCAAGTCTTAATCCTGTGTAATCAGCTGATATGAATTACCATGAGACAATTTGAGTGATTTTTGACTATTGAGTATATTTAGAAAGAGCAAAATTGTGTTATTTAGATAACAGGTTCCAGACTGAGTGGCCCAAGAAAGTAATTCTCATCCACTACTTGTGCACTGGTGATAGTGCTGGTGGCAGTATTATGAGATACTGAGATCCACTGAGAAGACATGAGCAGGGTTATGCTTCTCTGCTTCACTCTCCAGTTTATATTACACTGGGAAGACCTTTGTGTTTCTGAGCTACATGCAGTATGCTTCATCTCTTCAGCTATGACTGCTTTCTTAGACAATTTGGGATTCTTGTTCCATAAGGTCCTTGACTGGGTTGTCAAAATCTTCTGTGCATGCTTCAGTTGATGTTATTTATAGTTATGTTTTTTCTGCATCTCAGAGCACATGCATTTTGTTTCAGAGGCTGCAACAGGGTTTCTCTGAAATACTGTGTGGATATACACCAGTGCACCACTAATCTATTAGCTTGTGATTTGTAGGTCAGGGAGAAATTGAGATTTTGCTATCTAAGCAGTATCATCTCTTTGCTGCTTCAGTGCTTACATTACATCTCAAGTTGGCTGAAGATTAAAAGGACACTGTCAAGGTATCTTTCAGAATTTCATTTTTATTATTTATTTTGTTTGCCTTGTTATTGCTGTCATAAGCCATTGGAAGCTAGAAGTCTAGTGCCTTGCCAACAGGCCTTTGTCCTCCAGAACAGTTACTGTTTAGCTGCTTATGGTTTATTTAAGAGTTGTGAAGCATTTACTGTCTTCTGAAATGTGTTACTGAAGAGTTACAGCTTAAATACTGCAAGCGAGTGAGAGGGAAGAAGTGAGTAAATCAGTTTTGGTAAGTGCTGACATGGTGTAGTTATGGTAAACTCAAAATATATATTATTTTCCTTTTAGAATTTAGTAATTTGGGAGTCTAGAATTAGGCATCAGTGCTTCCTTTGCACAGTTATCCCGGAGAGTGGATTTTCCAGGGTATTGGTATCTGCATTCTTAGTTAGATATAGTTTGAATTATAATTCAAATATAGTAATTCCTGTAAGAATTTGTACAGGTGCAGTGGTATTGACTGACTCTGAGGTGCTGAGCAGTGGCTTAATTTGGAGTACTGGCCTGCAAAAAATAGCTTTACAGATCTGGGCTTTGTATGTCGCATATGCCTTTTTTCTTTTCTAAGCTTAGTTTTTTTCCCCCCCTCTCATTTCTGCTGTCATAAAAGTAATGATGTTTTGGTAGAGAAAAAATGCTGCCTTTACTTGTTGCTGTAAGAAAGTCTTTTTTTAACTGATCTACATTCATTGCAAGGTAAAGTTAGTGAAACAAGATCTACTGTTTCCAGTAATTTAATTGCTTCTTCTTCATCTGCTCTGGTGGTGGAAGTTCTGCCTGTGCGTTGGAATTCCTCCATGGAACCTTCTCATTACAGTGAATGTTCTCTATTTAATTTGGGTTATGCAGTGATAAAATTTTAAGTAACTGCTATTCAGAACAGTGACAGAAGTGATGGCACAGACTTCTACTGGATTATCCTGTGGCTAAGAAACTGTATTGCAATGTTTCACTAATCAACAGTGTCCATGGCTACTGGATTCACAGCTTGACGAGAGCTGGATGTATATAGTGATATTGGGTAGGCTTATTTTTGCAGGTTTTAAATGGAAAAATAATCATCTTTTTGACAGTATGCAGAGTAGCAGAGCTTGCAGAAATTCTCCAGAGGAAAGCAAATTGCAGAGTGACTTAGAATATGGTTCATAAAGCACAGACTGTCTTGGGGAAGAAGAATATGAGGTTGGGGTAGCTGCAGTAACTTCAGGTATGTCAGTTAGATGCCTGAGTTAAAAGGGCAGCCACTTCTGGCTGCAGATAAAACACTGGAGAGAGAATGGTCTTCTCTGGAGGTTGGTCCGGTCTATGAGGTTGAATCAAGTGTTTTAACTGGCACTTTGAAGAAGCCTCTCTCTTTGCTGAGTAGCAAATATGGGTAGTACATGGAGACTAATTTCCTATACCAGTCATGTGCACCAGGTGCTGGAAGTGAGACAGCATGATCATCGTTCGTGTTAGTGTACATCAGAGCCTTGAAGAACTTGCTTGTGGTGGGGTTTTAATTGCTCATTGATGGGTTGAATGTTTTTTATAGACAACTGTTTATGCACTTCATCTATGAGGTTAATTGTTTGAGATTGAAGGGGTGGAAAAATAATTTGGATCTCGTGAAGTCGTCAGAAGTTTGAAAGATTCTGTTGATGGTTGGTTGAGTTTCTTGTGATGTGTATTGCTGTAGCATCACCCATAGCAGTCCTGGTGGAACCCATAAGCTTGCTACTGCAAGAGTTTGTTTGCTGTTCCTGGGAAAGAGACGAAGCCTTAGACAAGACTGCATATGGAGATAAAGGTGGGCACGAGCATGACTTAGTGTCAGGTGTTTTATTGCCCAGGGAAGTAGTGTATGCCCCAACCCTGGCAGTGTTCAAAGTCAAGTTGGATGAAGCCTTGAGCAACCTGGTCTAGTGGGGAGGTGTCCCTGCCCATGGCAGGGGGTTGGGACTAGATGATATGTAAGGTCCATTCCAACCCCTAAAATTCTATGATTCTATTACTGGGGCTTGTGAAGGAGAATCCCTCTAGTTTCAACAGGAGGTACATAGGAAATCCAGTTTAAGTGTCTCACAAAACCAGTGTTCCTTTAAAATGGTGTTGGTTTTTTAAGGCAGTGCTCATATATGCACAGAACTCAAAGCACTGGTGTAGACGTTTTTAGCGTTGTTCTGGTCTCCACTTTGATATATAATATTAATATATTGTTAGTCTTCTATAGAGGGTTCAAATGGCATAAAGATCAGATTGCTGGAAGTAGAAAGTATTTTGTTTCTCTGTGTGTTTCTTCGTTTTGAAAGGCCAGTGACAGTGAGTGTTCTTTCGCTATGTGTCTGGTCTGAAGTATTTAAAAGAAAAATGCCTGTATATGCTAACATTAATGGGGTTTCATACAATTGTGGTAATATCAATGTCTATTTTTAACTTTATCTATATTTAACTTTGTGATACTTCACAAATCTTTGGCTTACCGTTAGTATTCTAGAGTTGTATATTGCTGTTAAGTCTTGCTTTATAAAATAACTCCATTTAAAAAAGTGAGATAATCTAACATACCTTCTACAATTCTTAATCTGACACAAGGAAGCTTCAGGCATGTTGATCAGGAAAATGCCAATAACCATTCCTAAAACTTGGATTCAGTTTTGCATAACTGAATCCAAGTATATCCTAATAATGGTCCAAAGGTATTGAAAACAGTTTTATTGTATGCAGTAGCCATAAATTTAAGAGTTTTCCAGAATGTTTAAGACACATAATCTGCCTGAATAAATATCACGTTTGCCTTTATTTTATCAATGTAATGTCAAGTGAAGTCTCCAACATGCACCTAAACTTAAACTGGCAGTGTTCTGCCTCTTTGTACCACAGGCTGGGTTGTACCATGCTGCTATAACTTCTCCTCATATTTTTAGACTGGTTCTTTTTTAATTCAGTGTGACAATACAAGTAGTGAGTTATTGATGGCCGATAAAGTGAGACCATTATGACTGTAATCAATAACACACCTGCATAGAATAACAACTACTACTGGGGATGTATTTTGTATTGATTCAAAAATTTATGCTGTTTCCACTACACCCAGTCTGCTACTTCCATAATTTATGTAATAAAACCTCTGCTTTAGAGAAGCTGTTACTAAGTTAAATACCAAGAAATGATGACATATCAAGATGTAAATTGCATATTGAAGATTTTACTACAAGCAGAAATAGCACTTGTTAAATTCCTGTGGGTTCTGGTTCAGGACCAAGGCACTTCCTTACTGCAGGCTGAAAGATAATGGAAGTCAAAAACTGTTCCCTGTCCTGAGGCAATATTTTAGAGGTGGAGGGTGAGATGCTGTTTTTAATGTGGTGTGGCAATGGAAGCTTATTGAATTGTATAATCCATAAGTTTAAAACCTTCATAGGTTGCCACATTTTTTTACCAGTGTTTCCTTGTGGTAATATTCCTGTAGGTAATAAACAATCTTACAAACTGCTTACTGTGTTGGTGGTAGGGTTTCTGAATCCCAACTCAGGCTCATCTATCTGTGCAAGGAAATAACCACTTCATTGCATTTATGATGCCACAAACCACTTGCCACTGTTTTGAAGCAGAGGAACAGTATGGTAACTGAATTTCAGGAACTTTAGTTCTTCAGCACCTTTAAAACTAATATTAAACAGAACTGAAGCTTACTGTATCCACTTAACACTCCAGGAAGATCTAATCTAACTTAGTTATATACAGCCAAATAATAAAATTCTTGTTATGTTTTTTAAATTGAAAATTAACATGCACTAAGTATTACTGATTGTGTAAAGGTTAATCTCCTCACAATGCTAGGCAAGCATTTGCATTTAAATGATCAGGAGATAATACAATATTCTGTTTCCAAAGGATTTTTCCTTCCTGACTGTTTGAACACATTCTTTTCCCAATGCAAAATTCTGATTTTTCTCGACAGATTTCATTGTTCTTTTTCTAAGCCTTGCTGAGGGGATGGAAAATTTCGTGAGCTGTTGGAACTTCAGCTAACAAGTAGCAGAATCTGATGAGGTTTGCAGCCTGGCTTGCTCAGATTTCCTTTGAAGGAATATCAGTGGTTGCATCCTGAGTAAAAGGAACATGTGAGAGTCTCAGTGCTTTATAAATAAGTTGATACCTTTGCTGAGACTTTTGCTGATCTATTAGGAATTTAGGTCCAAATTCTTAAAGGAATTTAGGTACCCAGTGCCTGTTAAATTCCATTATGTTTCTTTACAATATTGTCACTGAAACCAAGGGTTTAGGTTTAGGAATCCTTTCAATGGCTTGGATCACAGGTATAAACTGACTGGTTTCTTTTAAGCTTGTGTATGTTTTCAGCTTTATTTTCCAATAATGATGGATTAACTTGGTAAGATATGTTGATAGGTATATTCAAAGGATTAAATTATTGCAATTATTTAAAAAATGCACTCGTCATTTTGAGGAAAAATGTGTTTCGTCAGACTACCAAACTAAGAGATGCTCATAGCATAAAACTTGATATTTGATGTCAGTATATAAATGTATATTTTTATACTTTTGGATTTGAAAGACTTGAGCTCATACAGTAAGCACAAGAATTCCATGGCCTTTCTTATCATGCTTGTTGAAAACTGCACATGGTTCTGAAGGCGTTTAGTGCATTCCCAAACCTGAAGAAAAGAATTGGGAGGTACTTAAAACCTGTGAAGAGCTTCAAAATACTGAGTTTCCATTTATACTATTTTAAACTGTGTGATTAAGTCCAATCTCCAGTTGAGATTGTATGATTCAGAGAATATTGAACATCCACACTTGCCTCAGGCTGTGTAGTGGACTATATTGCCCACAATTAAACAGATGAATGCACAAATAAGGATAGGCATCCTTCCAAACAGTTCGAGCTATATTTAGCAAATTCTTCTCATTTCCCTCCCTGTAGGAGGGGAGTGATGTTAGTAACCTTAACATTGGCCAGTAGAACTGTGAGTGTCTTAAACCCTGTCCTTCAGGATGTTTTACTTTCCCATATGGCTTTGACCTTGTATTCTCTCCCTTTCTTTTGGATTAACTCCTTCTATGTGCTAAATGAGGAATTTGCTTTGCATTGTCCATCTGAGTGTAGAAATAAGTAGAAACTTGTTCTCTGTGCCATGAAGGAATAGGAGAGACTTGAAAGTTTCACCAGTTAAGTGTTCTGAAATTTATGAAAGATATAACCAAGGCACAGGAGTAATGGAAAGAAATCTCCTTTTTTTATGGAAGCCAAAGGGATAGGTTCTATAATTTTTTTACCTCATTTTATATATCAATATTTCAAGTACTACAATGACTCTTGTTAAAAAGCAGTAACCTTTCTATGCAGTGTGACCTTTAGAAAACACTGAATTGGACTGAGAGCACTGCTGTAATTGGTAATAGGCATTTTACCCATAAATAAGACTATTGGCTTTTTATTGGTTTTATTTCTTTGTGCTACAGGCTTACTGTCTGTGCAGTAATGAGTAAATACTGCTGCCTTTGGAAGGTGCAGTGTTTAGCCAAACAAATTGGCTGCTGATCCTGGTGGTGAAAGAACTTAGCAGGTGCCAAATGCAGATGTGTCTGTCGCAGTGATGCAGTTGGGGAGAGGAACCTGTGGGCTAGGGATCAATTTATGTGTGATTGTACTGTGTGGTTCCACCAGTAATGCAGAAAGCAAGGCCTTTTAGCCCTTGGTTATTAGCCCTTTATTACTTAAAATAGAGTAATCTAGGGTGTAGTTTGTCATGGTACCACAAAAAGAGGGAAAGACTGATAAGAATTACAGAATAAACAGTTATTTCGCGTGAGAAGAGGTTCAGGTCTAAGGGAAAGCAGCTGGATGCACACAGGATTATAATTTTTTGAAAGCAGTAAACCCACATATTTTAGAACTGTAAAAGCATCAAACCCAGTAATATTTCTGTTGTTTTGGAAGTAGACAGACCATGGGAAAAGTGCTGATCTTCAGAGAGTTTCTGTTTTTTGTTGAATTTGTAAGGATAAGGGATGTAGAGGTTTTGGAAGATTTAGTGTCTGCATAGTAGCTCAATTAAGAAAACTAGAATTTCACATAGTGTCTGATTTAAATGAGCTTTCTTCTGCCTGTAATCCATTAAGTTTATTTGCATGTGCCCATGAGACTGCTATACAGGGAATATAATTATTTTGTTTACCATTTTGAGATTGATGTGAATGGAATCAATACCAGTTACTTTGCTTTTCATTACCGAAAGCATCTGAAATGTTGACCAACCTTATCTTACTTGTGTCAAAGGGATCACAAAGTCCTTCTATACACACATTTGACCTTCTAGGACATTCTTCAAAGAACTGGCAGGCTTAGCATGTCACTTTTTTCTCACTAGAAGAAATTAAATCTAATTAGGAAGATCCTTCTAATACAATACAGATACAGATTACAGGTGCACAGAGTGTGTGGAGAGTCCAGAATGAAAATAGCTGTAATGAAGCAGCTGGGGGGAGGGGGAAGACCCTGAAATAGGCTGACTTAATTATCAATCTTATGCTCTAAAATAAGTGACTTTAGTAGCTGCACTGATATAAAACATTTACAGCAAGTTAGAAAATTCTATTGGGGAAAAGAAATCTCTCATGGCATTTTCTTCTAGAGAATATAAAATGAGACAGGAAATATGCACAACTATAACAGTTGCACAGTTTTAGCATTAGTGGTTAATGCCTGATATTTATTTCCCTCTTTGCACAGGTGAGGTTTGACTGGATACACCTGAATTATGTGTTTTAAGAGGGGAAGCAGGAACAGAATTGACTTCTCCTTGGGAAACCTTTGACATTTCACTGGCTGTTAACGTTGTCCTTCTTACAGCAAATGTCATTTGAGACTTTTGTAATAAAGAACAAAAAAATATGCCTGTGCATTCTTGTCATTTCACATGAAATCAAGTGACTGATTTCTGGTAGAAATCTCAGAAGCATTGAGCTTACACAGGTTTCTCCCAGGTCCACCTCAGAATAACTGGGGTTTGCATGAATTTCTTGGGGCAAGGAGTGTTAATATTGGATTCTCTGTGAGAAAGTAATTATTTAAATATCTTTGATACTATGAAATTGAAGGAAACATACCAAGTATGCACGGTAATAAGACAAAATCCAACTGGTTTAAAGTAGTAAAAAAAATATGTATGTTTGTTTTGTGTGTCCTTGTATGACTGGGGAATTTAGAGCAGTCATTGGAAGATGAAGGAATCCAACTCTGCATTATTGGACCCAGAGGCCATACTGTGTGATTACTAATGCATGCAGGCATGTTCAATAAATTTCATGGTTATACATCTCATTGTCATTTTCAGAGCTCATTATTGAAGCAGCTTGCACTGATCAAGAGTACTGCAACAGGCAACACAGCCTCATGTGCTGATAGGTCCAAAGTGGAGAAGCCTTATTTTAATCAAAACCTGAGAAAAAAATTATTGTAAGGGTGAGCTGAACACTGAACCAAGTTGGCTAAGAGGTTGTGGAGATTACATGGCTGAAGATTTTGACTGGGAAAGATCCTGAGCAACTTGTTCAAATTGACTGTGCTTTGGGCAGGACTTGTGTCAGGTGGTCTCCAGCAGTTGTTTCCAATCTCAGCTGTTCTGTGACCATGCAAAAGACAGAAAGTCCGGAAAGGAGTTCCAGCGATGCCAGACAATCTCCCTTTGTTTCTTCACCAGTGAGTATGATCTGTAAGTGAACCTTCCCTTGCCCAAGCTGGATGTGAAGGGAGAGCTGGATGGACAAAGCTGAGTCAGGCTGGGATGTGGCTACAGTTCTGAGGGCACCATTAGCATCTGCATTTGTGAGACTTCAGTTTGTGGTTTTTAACCAACTTGGTTGTATCCATTTAAATTAACACTTAGGGTCAAACTTCTGCCTTTAGTGAAATAAAGAATTTTAAGAGGCTTATTTAAATTTTAATGCTTCCACTGTCACTTTATGCAGCTGGCTTCAAAGCATATTGAAGTCTATTGAATATAATTTCTAATGAGTTTTGTATTTGCCAGTAGATACATGTTTCTTCCATTATCTTGTTTGTTTCTATTTTGTAGATTGTGAGTAATATTTGCAATTACTTTTCTGCAGTACCATGTTGGTAGCAGCAGCAGGAAGCTGTACTTAGCTCAGCTGGAACATTTGGGCCTCTAGAGTTCTTGCTGTTGCAGTCAGAGTAAGAAATAACTGCCTGCTTGTCTTTGTGACATTCTGATTCTCTTCTTCCTCTCATCCCCTTTTTTGTTCAATACTTCTTTATTGGTTAGACTTAAGACAGATGGTAGGAATAGTAAATCCAAGCTGATTGTTACAGATATTGTCTGACATTGGCATGTCTGTAACTAGGAAGATGAAAACAATGGGCAGTAAATATTTTGGACAAGTTGAAAGAAGTTGCTAAAATAATTCATAATTGTCTTGCCTGTTAGACTGGATAAACAGAGCAAAAATTATTTCCTTTTATTTGTGTACATTTTTGAAGAGCCTTAGAATTGCTGTGATGGTGTATTGAGATACATTTCTGCTCAGTGCTCACTGCTTTTTGTTGACATATTTAATGTTACCCATAACTTCCATCAGTGCTGTCTTCCTGTGGAAAATGTGTCCTGTGGCACAGTCATGGGACCAGGAGAGCTGTGCTTGCTTTGCACCTCTACAACTGGTCTGCATTAAAGCACCTTGAAGACATATTTGTCGTATTAAAATAAAGGTGTTTAGCCTTTGTTCCAGATCCTGTCTCTGTGGAAGCAGGTTACCTAATGAGCATGTTTTACTCATCTCATGGGGACAAAGCTTGAGCTGTTAAATATGTGGCAGCAAAACTAAACAATTTTTGAACCAAGTCATCATTTTCAGCATCAATAGAAGGTCATGCCCTTGTCAGCTGGCGTTGGTTCAGCATAAGGTTCCAGTCAGAATTGGCTGCACTATGCTTAGAGCTGCTCTTTAAGAGACCTTCACCCTTTACTGGGTTTGGAGCTACTAATATGGTGGGTCTCGTGAATATTTATAAGACACTTATTAAGTTAGTCCTTACTGCACTTACAGTGTAGACTCGTTAGTTCTTGGTGTCTGGTCTGGCACAAAGAAGGTTTTTCAAACTCATGACGCTATTCTTCCATCATTTCTTCTCTGCTTACTGTTGTGTGTTGAGCCATAATACTTGTTAAGTTCAAAGTGCAACTCCACTTGTACTTCTGCAGTCTCAAGGTTGGCTTGGTTCCTGAGAAATTCTGGCCTTCTGGGACCTGGAGTTTGGCAGACTAAACTATGCAACTCCACTTGTACTACTTCTGCAGTCTCAAGGTTGGCTTGGTTCCTGAGAAATTCTGGCCTTCTGGGACCTGGAGTTTGGCAGACTAAACTTTTTAAACAAGGTTATAAGTGAAGGCTGGAAAGCTGTTCTCTTGCTTTTGCTGCTTGACTTACCTAATGTTTTACTCAGCTGTACTGTACAAAGATATCCAAAATCACGTTGCATCCACAGCCCTTGCAATTTTAAGAGTATGACATTGCAAAAAGTTAGGGATGTGATCGTTCACATCAACAATTGCACTAGCCTGATCTTTTACAGTGCGTATATTGTTGTATGCTTGAATTTCTCTTCCCATGAGCATCTTCAGATGCTGAAAAGAGATGAATTTTTAATCAAGTGAAAATTACCAAAATGTCAAACATACTGCTTGAGCTATGTTGCTCATAAAAGAGAAAAAGCTGTAACATACATAAATGTAAGTTGTAGATAATTACAGTTTCTTCCTGAACTCTTCCTACAGGAATATATAGGTAGTAGAGTATCCAGATTTGTAGCTCAAGTGATACCTTGATTTATATTGAAAATGAAAATCAGTTTGCTGTCAACTTCTGTTTTTCTTATATCATCATTAAGAAACTCACTAATTATTTACTTTGTAATAGGCCTTAATTTTCCAGTTTTTTTAAACAGTAAAAATGGCTTTTAAAATGGCTCATACAGAATTGCCATATTTAATTAATAATTTTAGAAGGACAGTTTAGGATTTGTTGCAATGTTTTAGTATTGTCTGTTTAATATTATTTCTGATTATTATAACTGTTTGCATTTCTTTTTGGTCAGAGGAAATTGTGTGTTATTATGTTCTTTGGGAAAATGTTTTTAAAAGGGCAAACATTGGCAGGATTTTGCTTCTGACCTCTGGAGTGAATTGCTCATCAGGCGCAGTCTGAATTGCTAATAAAAATGAAACTTTTGAGGAAAATTCTTGCCTGAGGTTGGATTTGTACTGATTCAACACATTTCTTACAGTTCTGCCCTCTCCCTCAGTGCTGCTTCTGGAACAAATTCTACACTCTCCCTCAGTGCTGCTTCTGGAACAACATGACCCTTCTAATGAATTTTATTCTGTGACAAACTGAATTTCCGATTACGTGCTCAACTTGCTCCTGTGTTCCATGTTTGTCATGAGGTTTCTCCTTTGTTCTGCAGTACTTAAAAGCATTTGCTTATCAGAGTTGAAGATAAATAAAGCATCCTGTTTACTAATTAGCTACATTTTCATCAAGTGTCATCCTGAAGTCATTAGAATTACTGTATTAAGACATAATGTTGTCTTACAACTTGTAAATTATGAGATGAAGCATAAGATTTACCATGGAAGGTGAAGGCACAGAGGGAGAATATATGTTTTTTTTGTAAGGCAGCCAAACGCTGACTGACTTATAGGAGTGGGGGGACAAAACTCCAAGTCTTCCTTCACAAAAACAGTCTGCAGATAGTTTTGTTTGTACTTTTTAGATCACTTAAAGATAATAATCAGTTTCTCTGATGTGAGCAGCTAATTTTCCCATTGTGTGCGCATACATCTGTGGATCTGAGCATCAGTCATTTTTCACCGGTATTAGTGGGTTCAGGTTAGGCTGTGGGTGTGAGCAGTCTTCATCCAGACCAGTAAAAAACCTCAACAAAACAACCTTAATTATTTGTGCTAAACAACCTCTCATTATGTGTGATACTGATTACTGAAATCCGTGCAGTTACGGGATACTCTGTCACCGTGACTGACCTAAAAGGATGCTACGATATGAAAATGTATTGTGATAATCAAGAATTCTGTGGTCTTGCTTCCTTTTTTTTAGACTTAAAAATTCTGTAGAGAAATTAGGGATCTAAAGTTCTTTAGATTTTAAGGTCAGATTAAAAGAGTGTTCTGCGTTGAAGGTGTGACTTCCTACTTGCAGTGTACATAGGGACTCGTGTATTTCTAGTTTGGAAAGAAAGGCAGGTAAAACAGTTGGAAATTTATGATTTTTGGAGTTGAATACAAAGAAAAGTTGATCAAAACTTGGCAAAATGTAGCTCAGTGTTTGTGTCCCCTGGAAACTGACAGTTTATATTACTGTTAACTTGATACGAAAAATGCCCCAGTTTCCCTGTAACTTCAAGTATGTATGTTTTTTGCAGAAAATATTCTTTTGCGTATGTAACGAGTGTTAGGTCAGTGAAATCAAGTGTGTGATCCAGGAAAAATGACATGTAAGCGAAGAGAAAATAAGGAGAAACATCTTGGGTATTTTTGCATCTTGTTACTCTACACCTAGATGATTTTTTGGATTTTTGTCATCCACATACTGGAGCATTCGAACTAGACAGAAATTTCTACCGTGAGCTTTGATTTTGGGAAGTAGGAACACTAGAGGCTGATAAAAGTCTTGATTTAGCTGTTTTGAACTAGGCATAGCAGTGAAGTTTTGGCAAGTGTTTGGGCTGTGAAGCTCTTTATAGAGTTGTCCCATTACTCAGGTCAACAGGCCATTAGTCACACCAGTTTCAGGGTTGCCATTCAGAGTCTGATCGGTCTCTTTCTGTTTTCCAGGGATATCTATAACTGAGTTGTGCTTTATGAACAAGGAAAGGGGCCGAAGAACTCTCCTGAAAGGGTGGTAAGACTTGCCAAAATTTCTTAACATTTGTTTGGATTTCTTTCATTATTACATGTGTTCTTGTCTGTGAAATGCAGAAAGCAAAATTGCTACTTTTTCAATCCATCTTGCTGTTTGCTGTCCCAGGCAGTCTCACAGTTGTCATTTTTTAGCCAACAATGAAGTGATGAAAGACTAAATTCATTATATAGTAACAGCCTGTAGTGTCCTTTTTCTCGAACAGTAGGACTGTTGAACTGAGTATGGCTAAAATATGCAAAAGTTTGAATTAGTCTGTTTGGAATAGCAAATCACCATATAAAACCAAATGTCTGTATAATGAAAATGTAGAATAATTAACTGCATATAATGTAACTAATAATAAAGCTTTCAAAAGTTTCTAAATGGGCCTTTTAAAAATGTTGTGTTCTGCTGCTGTCTGGCTGTTAGACAAGAGGTGAACTGGCTAACACCTCCTGACTGCTTGCTCTCAGCCCCTCGGTTTTGTGTTCAGCTGTACCAGCAGATTTCATCTGAGATTTTCAGAGCTCTGCACTGGGCTGTGGCTTGTGAATGTGACAGTTATAAATCCAGTGGTCACCTACCTGTGTGGTGCATGTGTGGCTTTCTGCATATCCTGCTTTGAAGTGAAGGGCCCTGTCAGAGCAGTACAGTCAGCACAGACAAACACCGAGCGATTTATTAATTTGTGTGACTTCCCCTGACTTGGGAAGTCATTCCTGAGAACTAACGAGACAGTTTTCGTACACAAGGAAAAGTCATTTGCTTTGGGATAAAGGACCATAATTAAAAAAAGCTGCTCTCTGAAATGACTAAAACCAGAAGACAGCTGTACTTGTTAAATGAATAAAATTGATTGAATAATTCAAAATGTTAAGAGCTTTCATTTTTTTCATTAGGGTCCTTTTAAAATTGCTTTAGGAAAAGGAAATTTTTGGGTGAAAGATGAGAATACAGCTTAGTACAGTACAAGCAGCAGTACAAGTTACTGCTTCTGAAGGTCCTGAGCAGTATAGAAGAGGCAGGAGATTTCTTAGGGGATTTTTCACTCTAACAGGCATCCTGAGGTGAAATTTGTAGTATTTAGAACAAAGAAAAATGATTGTAGGGGTGAAAGAGAGTAAAGTGACAAGAACTAGGAGGTGGTATGTCTTACCAAAAACCACATTACTTGTTCAAAAGTAGGGGAAAAAAAAGTAGCAGGCAATCAAATGAGATGCTGTTTGTGGATACGTGGACAGCCTGTTGTTATTCTGCAGGATACGTGTGAAGACAAGGAATATAAAGCTTTGAAAATGTTCCTGTTCCTTCTACAATGAAGAAACAGTAGTAATTGTGCTATCATTACTGAAGGACGTTTTTTACAGAGTTCAGGTCTAAGACTGATTTCTTGTTTCAGAAGTGAGGTCTTCTCTGCACTCCTTTTAAAGAATATGTCACCCTTAATCAGGAGTGCCATACCTTTGCAGAATGATGGTGCTTTCAATTTATTGCTTGTCAGCCCTGGAAAATGCTGGTTAGTTCCTTCACACGTGCAGCTCAGTGGCAGAGGCTGCTCCCTTACAGAGTGGTTTTAGGTTTATTTTGATTGGCTATTGGTTTGTGGCTTTCAATGATGAAATAGAACTGCATTTTTGTGCAGTAGCCATTGTGATGGAAAATCTGCAAAGCTGGAGCTGTTTGGAACTGCTGTTACTCCCACTGAGGTCAGCAGTAGCATTTCTGTGGCTTTCAGTGGGAGTAACATTATACTGTCTGAATGTGAAGACTTTTCCTCTTCTTTCAAAAAACACTTAGAATGGTCTTGTATAGTTAGGGTTACATGAAAACTAAGTAACTATTGTACTACTTGTTTATGGACAAAAACATATTCCCAAGTAGGAGAGAGAAGTTTTAACCATTTCTGTTATGACAGCAAGTTGGTTTTTGGAGTTTTTTCAATACCTACAACTCTGAAAGTCATTGCACTACAAAAATGGGTTGTCTAGCATTGTTTTGATTGTATCATCCAATGTGTTTTATGATATTGTCTGCAGGAGTAGGACTGAACAGACAGAGCCTTCTTACAAGCAAAGAGAGTCACAGGATGAATACTTATTGGAGTAGTGGTAGACATGGCCTAAATTCTGCATCACAGAAATTACTGGTCATGGAAACAGGGAATCCAGATTGGAGAGGAAGCATGTCACCTCCTGAATACGTGTCCCTCGCAGAACTTTATATTCTCAGTTTTGAATAAAGCTTAAATATTGTAAGTGGCATTTTCATGGATGTCATTTAAGAAGAAGGTTATTTTTTACAAAGGTGAACACTTTAAAAAGTGAGATTCTCTATTTGCTATGCAATAACTGTCATAACATTTTCATTTTTAAGCCTCTCTAGGAAGATGCTATTACAAGTGAATTTGGCATAAAAGCTCCTAGCCCATGGTTGCCCAGAAATTATTTGAAATATCAAAAATAGCTGCCTTCTCAAAAATGAACACGAAACAGATATTCCTAGGACTGTGGTGTGTGATTTAAATGGTCAGTTTTGCTTGGAATGTAAAAATGGAGTTGACTTGATTTGAACCATGTTTCAGGCTGCCAGATTTCAGACCTGAGCCATCCAGAACATGTTTTTCAGCTGTTAAGAATATTTTTTCTTGTAATTAATTTTCTTCTCTAATTCATTGCTCATAGATTAGTGGCTGCTTATTTTGGGTTTCTACCATATTTTCTGGAATGATCAAGAGCAATGAATTAATCTTAATTGATGGATTACTATAGATTAATCAAGCTCCTGCTTAATGTGCTTGATATTTCTTGTAAGTAAGCTATTTTTTAAAACGTTGTCCGAGGTCAAGTTTATTAAATTAAGTCTTGGGCATGTAAGATCCTTTGTCACATCCTGGAAGCACAAGATGCGACCCAAATACTCAAATTACCCAAAGATAACATTTTGGTTTATAAACATTTGCAGCATAAACAAGTCTGAGCTAAGTAATTATAGAAAGGAATTTCCCCTCCATGTAGTGTATCTTTATGTAGACACTAATTAGACGTTTTTCATATGTAGCTCTTGGAAACTTTTTTTATCTGGTTTATCTGACCCCAAGTCTATTTATCTTGAATGTGGAGTTTCACTATTGTCTCTGCATGGCATGGTTTACAAACGAAGTCTGATGACTTTGTGTTGTGTGCCTGACAATGTAGCTCTACATGGTTATCTGTAGCTAATGATCATACAAACCTTCTGGAATTGCTGACAAGTCCTAATTTCACCTTCATTGTTATCCACATAATTCCACTGCCTTTGGTGGTGTTGAATGGATTTAAAAAAGAATGTTAGATTCTTGTGTACAATATGCATGGATTTAATTTCTTATCTTTCTGATAGAAAATGGGAATCCCTTAATTCCTAATTGAAAATGGCTACTTGTTTGAAAGCTTGGGGAACTTGCCTTGGTGCTGCATGGCCTGGCATAGTTTATTGATGACTCTGTTGTCCAGGCAGCTGAAGAGTTGCTCTCCATCAGTTAGCCTGTGTGAGGCCTGGATGATCAGGCACTGGAATGTGGGAAGTTGCTCCTCTGGTCTCCTAACAAAGGTGACAACAAGAGCAAGCCTGGCACTCTGCAGCAGTGGTGAAGCAGGCTGGAGCTATTTAGTTTCCTTCAGTTCACTGTGCAGCTACCTATGCACTAACAGAAGATAAGTCGTATTACTACAAATAGTATTTTATGATTTGATCAGGTATGGTTTAATAAATTATAGTTCACTTTAGGGGACATCAGAACTACTGGAATACTGATTATCAAAACAAGCAGATTTTTTTAGCGCGGTATGGACATGGCTCATATAACCTGCTTATTAGCAAAATGTCTTGCAAAAGTACTTACCTGTCTGGAGTAGAATTTTGTTATATTGCCTGTTGCTCTTAAGAGTGGACTTTTCACGTAGCTGAAGTCTGTATGATACATCATTATGTGCTGCTTTGCTTTCTGCTTCATGACTCAGAGGGAACTTGCTTCATCTGCAATGCATTAGTATTCAACTTGTATGCTTCTCTGGACCCAAAAGACTGATAATCTGCATTTAGGATATGCATGTGGAAACATGCTAATGGACACCTATCGATGGAGTCGCAGGTGTTGGCACACATTAGTATTGAAAGCAAACATGTAGCTTCTGATCCTTAAGATCAAACTGTCAGAGTTCCCATTCTGGTTAAACATAGAGTGTAACTCCTCTGTCATATCTTTGCTGGCATATTCCCTGATGCTATACTGAATTTCCCCATGTGGATCCAATTGGGAGATTGAAAGTTTAGAATTTAATCTGTACTTTCTTAGCAGAAGTCATGCTAAGCCTTCTTAGTATTCATTCAGTGTTCTTGGAGACATCTCTGGCAATACTGGAGTAATATTGGCATGGGCTATTAAAGCTACAGTGAATAAAACTTTAAGACCCAATCTTTTGATTTACATTTCTTACAGCAACATCTAATAGAATCAGCAAGGCATAAATATTAGGCAATTTTTCTCCTTTTATTTAGATCCATTAAAGTCCCTTCCAAGCAGATAAGGGAACTTAGATGATAAAAATAATTAAACAATAAATATAAAGCGTTAGTTTAGAAATACCTTACAATGGCTGCTCCTTAGCAAGCTTCCCCTTGGAAACATGTCCTCTTCATTTAATTTGACATTACAGAACAGAGACACATGAAATGCAACCAGTTTTAGCTGCTGCACCATTCAATGATGGGTTTTAATTTTGGTTTTCTTCAGGTGTTGAAAAGTTTAGGCGGTACAGCAGAGTGGCAGGTTAATGGTTGGACTTGATGATCTTAGAGGTCTCCTCTGACCCTGATGATTCCATGATCCTAAGTATACTTTATAAATGAGGACGGGCAATTTTATTTGGCTTTTTGCTACTTTCTTGTTTTCTTGTAATTCCAATATTGTTCCTGCATTGTGAACTTTCATATTATGCTTTAGAAAAAATGTTATGGTAAACATTGGTTTCTTTGTTTCTTTTGTTCTTAAAGCTATATATGGTGTATAGATTGGTGCTGTTGGCTTCAGCAGGGACGTTTATGGAACAAGTCTTCCAAAACTGAATTGCCAGCTTTGCTGTAGAAACTTGTTGGAAATGGTCAGTAAGGATTTTGTGAGGCTTTATCTTGTGCAATTTAAAGGGTTTTCCTGTTAAAAACCCTGATGACTTTCTTACATTTTGAAATAGGTTCTTAAAATACCTACGTAGTGAAGTCAAGAATCACCTTTGCATTTGAGATGTCAAGCTGAGTTTTCCTCCATCTGGAGGGATACGCATGAACAACTGCAGAGATGCCTTCTCCCGTGAGAGTTCTGGCAGGGATTGTTTCCCTGGAACTGAAGGGAAACATGCCCTGATACTCTCAGAAGCTAAAAACATTGCTTGTTCCTCCTCCCTGACTGGAATTCCAGTAATTGTTGTAGCTTCAGCATCGCCCACACCATTAGAACGGGAGATTTTGTTTCTTGCCACTGCTGCCTACTGTTGCCAAGATGGATGTTGGGCATTTTTGATTGGGGATGTGAGGGCATATTTATCTCATTAAAATGATCATTAGCATATCCTTTTGTTGACCTAATCTTCAGCATGTTCTCGCTTCTAATTAAATTGTAGCCTATTGTATGGTAATTCTTTTGTGCTCCTGAAGTGTTTCTTCTCCTTAAGATAGCTGTAGAGAATCAGAACTGACAGTTGACAGAAGATTGACTTCATAATACTTTAATGAATCGCAGCACTTCTTGTTTTGAGTGTTTCTTCTCTTGGCACTAGGCATTTGTGAAAATATTTGCTGGGATTTTTTGTAAGTTTTACTATATACATGTATAGGATGATATTTTGGCACAAACATATCACACTTCATTTGGTGACAAAGATAAAATTTTCAGCATTCTTGGAGGAAGTTTGTATTTGTTTGGTAGTTGCATGTCACTCTGTGGGTATTTATAGATGCAGGGGGCAGCACAAAGGCTAGATCCTTTCCAGCATGTGTTAATGCAATAATATATCTTTCAAGAAGCTTTTTTTTTATGGAGCTGAGTTTAGAAATATGTTTGAAAACAGCCTTATCACACATGTCATCAGGGTCAGGAGGGAGAGAACGCAGGCATTTCAACGTTCCAGCTAAGGTTTTGTGGAGGGACTGTAGAACCTTAGTGTTTGAACTAGTCTCTTCATGCCTCTTGAACACTCCTGCAGTAGAGATGGAACAGTTTCTCCTGTTCCATGAAACGTTTAGCTCACATTGCTGTTTGGGACTTGAGTGTTGAACTTGCAGGTAATATACTTGATACAAGCCCATTATGATTGATTATGAACCCAAAATGTTAAAAGTGACATCAGAGGAAAGTCTGGAATGCACAATGGGGAAAAATCCCAAAGTGAGGTTGGGAGTGTAGTGTCTGTGCTTGGAAAATCTCTGGTTGTTGATGTAATGGAGAGCAGAGGTTAATTCTCCCTCTCTGTTCATAGACAATGGAGACTTTTTTGGCATAGCTGTAGTGCTCTGGGAAGGGCCTCTGCCAGCTCTGCTGCTGACTTTATCTGCCTTGCCACAGTCAGTTCAGAAGAAACATGGTCAGTTCCATGTTAGAGCAGTTCAGTGGTGCATGTGGTGAGCACCAGTTCATTGCTTTCAGTGCTGCCTTAGGACACCTTTTAACTTCAAATAAACATCAGCTGAAAAACACTTACTTTGCTGAGCATTGGACTTGATTAACACCATCATAACATATTTCTGTGTTTAGTCATTTAAGCTTATTACTTACAGTTTTGGGGAACTGCCATGCATGGTGGTAGTATTCAATTGTTAATGAAAAAATAATAATGATATATCACTTAGGCTAATTTTGGGGGGCCCCAGACCTGGGGGTGTACAGCGTTGTCAAAAGCAGACTTTCTATAATAACCTTTGTGTGCCACTGACATTGTAGGATAAATGCTGCTTCGTGTTCTTTTTTTAACTTAGAAAAACTCCACTGATTTACTGGATTTATTCCAGACTCAAACCGCTGTAGAAGCTACTAGTGCTGTGTAAACCCTTTCTGCCAGCAGGTGGAAATATATATTTTATAT
>NW_008682785.1:0-567 GCF_000695815.1 Acanthisitta chloris
AAATCCACCCCAAAATTCACCCAAAAATACACGGAGAGCCCCAAAATCCAGAAAATCCACCCCAAAAATACACTGAGACCCCCAAAATCCACCCCAAAATTCACCCAAAAATACACGGAGAGCCCCAAAATCCAGAAAATCCACCCCAAAAATACACTGAGACCCCCAAAATCCACCCCAAAATTCACCCAAAAATACACGGAGAGCCCCAAAATCCAGAAAATCCACCCCAAAAATACACTGAGACCCCCAAAATCCACCCCAAAATTCACCCAAAAATACACGGAGAGCCCCAAAATCCAGAAAATCCACCCCAAAAATACACTGAGACCCCCAAAATCCAAAAAAAATCCACCCAAAAATTCACTTAGCCCCCCAAAATCCCCCAAAATTGGGGGCTCAGTCTCCTTAATAATTTTGGAATCCCCAAATTTTCCCTAAAACCCCCCAAAAATCCTCATTTTTCAGCTCTTTTTGCGCCGATTTTTGAGCTTCCCGAATCGATTCGGATCCCCCAAACCCTCCCAAAAAATTTTAATTTTTTTCCCAATTTTTTCCCAAATTTTT
>NW_008682785.1:668-915 GCF_000695815.1 Acanthisitta chloris
AGGAGCCAAAGTTAATTTGTTGCCTTGAAGTTGAAGAGTTAAAGGAGAAGATTTAACTCCTCCAGGTGAATTTTGGGGGGTTGAACCCCCAAATCCTGTGGTTAATCCTTGGGGAGGTTGAGGAGGTCTTGCCAAAGCTGCTAATTGGCTGATGCTCACCACCTCCCCCGCTGGAAAATTCAAAATTAATTAAAAATTAGAGGAGGAAAGAGGTCGAAATGGAAAAAAAATTGGAAATTAATAGGGA
>NW_008682786.1:0-302 GCF_000695815.1 Acanthisitta chloris
GGGGAGGGAGAGGGAAGGCTGCTGGGGGAGATGGGGTGCTGTGTCCCCTCCCTGGGGACCCCCAAACCTGCAGCCCCCCCACGCTGCACCCCACACATCGCCTGGTTCCTGCATGCCCATGCCAACCACGCTCTGCACCTCATGCCAGCCTGGGGAGGGGGCAAGGGACCAGCTGGGGATGGGCTCACCCTGCTCTGGGTGGGGGCAGGATGTGTCCCACCTGCTTTGGTGGGGCAGAATGTGTCCCCCCTCCCATCCAGCAGAGGTGCTGAACCATTCCCCATGGGCAGCTCGAGTTAACA
>NW_008682786.1:388-906 GCF_000695815.1 Acanthisitta chloris
CCTCCCTGAAGAAGCCTAAACCCCCTCCATACCCACAGCCCTGGTCCTCGTGGTGGTGGTGGGGGACAACCTTGGGGGTCTCATCCCTGAGGGGCAGCACAGGGTCCTGGGGAGCTGCTCTTGTGGTCCTACAGCCACAGGTTTGTCCCTGGCACTGTGCCCCCCTAGAAGTGATTGTGTGACCTCCCCAAGTGTTTCCTCCTCCTTTCACCTGCAGCTTTTTGCACTATCCTCTCCCCCAGGCTGAGACCTGCCACCTCACTGCACTGATGGTTCTTCCCTCTTGGCAACAGGAGCAGTGGGATCTGCCCCTACCCCCCCAGATCTGGGGGGTGCTGGGGGAAGATAAACCCCCCCAACCCCCTTTTCTCCCAATTTTTGGGTGGGTATGTATAAGGCAAGAACTCCCCCCATTCACCCCCACGCCCACGTTGCTGAAAGCTGTTAAAAACCAAACATCACGTGCAATTTTAAGGGGTTTCATGAGCAGAGAGCATGGGGGGGGGGATCAAGGGTCA
>NW_008682787.1:0-773 GCF_000695815.1 Acanthisitta chloris
CCCTTTCTCCTCCCCACCCTCCCTGAGCTGTTTCTCCATGCTGAGCTCCTCCTCGTCCTCCCTCCACGGAAGGCCCCGTGAGCAGCCGATCTCGGCAGGTTCCCCCGTGGTGGCCCAGGCTTTGCTGGTGATGTTCCTCCGACCTTCCCCGTGTCCTCCTGCAGGGACCAGTCGGTGCTGCTGGTCAACCCTTGCCTTGGGGACAAACTGCTCTACGGAGCCACCGACCAGCTCCTGGAGGCCTACGCGTCCCCGGAGGAGGAACGCGTCCAGCCCGTGCGGTGGGCGGTGGCCGACCCCGAGGAGCGGAGCCGAGGGCTCCGACTCCTCATCCAGCACCCCAAGGTGAGCACCGAGCTCCTCCCGGAGAGCCGTGCAGACCGGGGACGGTCCTAACTCTCCGTCGCGCTCTCCAGGCCCTCAAGCAGGTGACGTGGCACGGCAAAGGCGACTACTTGGCCACGGTGGTGTGCGACAACAGCAACGTGCAGGTGTTGATCCACCAGAGCAGCAAGAGGTGGAGCCAGAACCCGTTCCGGCGCAGCAAGGGCTTGGTGCAGTGCGTGGCCTTCCACCCCACCAGGCCTTACTTCTTCGTGGCCACCCAGCGCTGCGTCCGCGTCTACAACCTGCTCAAGCAGGAGCTCACCAAGAAGCTCATGACCAACTGCAAGTGGGTGTCCAGCATGGCCATCCACCCCGGAGGTAGGAGAGCCTGGGGCTTCTTCAGGAGGTTCTGGTGGGATCTCGGGGGTTTGTGGGGGGGCCAAGGG
>NW_008682788.1:0-252 GCF_000695815.1 Acanthisitta chloris
GGGGTTTGTGGTGTTCCCTCCACAGGTGACAATGTCATCTGTGGCAGCTACGACAGCAAACTGGCCTGGTTTGACCTGGACCTCTCCACCAGACCCTACAGACTGCTGAGGTGAGCCCAGAGCACCTTCTGCTGCTCCAACCCCTGCCCAGATCCTCCTCCCAGGGCTGTGCCACCCCTCGGGCCTGGCAGCAGCCCGAGGCTCACGGAGCTGTCCCAGGGTGGTGCCAATGCCTCTCTCCGACCTCCTGGG
>NW_008682789.1:0-458 GCF_000695815.1 Acanthisitta chloris
CACCACCAGTGCCACCAGTGCCACCAGCGCCGCCGAGACACAGCACAGACACAGCAGCTCCATCTGACTGTCACCTGCGGGACAGGGGGGACCTGGGGACATGGGACAGGGGATGGGGGACATGGGATGGAGGATATGGGACATGGGGACAGGAGGACAGGGGACAGAGGGACAGGGGACAAAGGATGGGGGGCATGGGACATGGGGATATGGGACAGGGGACACAGGACAGGGGGATATGGGGACAGGAGAGCAAAGGGACACAGGACAGAGGGACAGGGAGACAGAGGGACAGGGAGACCGAGGGACAGGGGGACAGAGGGACAGGGGGATATGGGGACAGGAGGGCAAAGGGACATGGGGACAGAGGGACACAGGACAGAGGGACAGGGAGACAGAGGGACAGGGGGACACAGGGATATGGGGACAGAGGGATATGGGGACAGGAGAGCAAAGGG